>NW_026645796.1:0-38890 GCF_949987535.1 Balaenoptera acutorostrata | reverse complement strand
GGGTATCTAGAGAGTGGGATAGGTTTAATAACTAACCTCACCCTATCGCGTACCCTTACCCTAACCCCTACCCTAACACTAACGCGTACCCTAATCCTAACCCGTACCCTAAACCGAGCCCAAACCCTAACACTAACCCTAACCCTAACCCTAACCCATACCTAACCCTAACGCGTACCCTAATCCTAACCCGTACCCTAAACCGAGCCCTAACCCTAACACTAGTCCTAACCCTAACCCTAACCCATACCCTACGCCCTACCCGAACCCCTCCCCGAACCCGTACCCTAAGCCGTACCCTAACCCTCACCCTAACCCTAACCCTAACCCTAAGCTACCCTTGACTGCTTCTGCCTCCAATAGATTTCCTAAGCACTAGTGTTTTAAGGAACAGGTTAAAAAGAGAATCCTAATGTGATTTCGTGATAATGGGTGTGTTCCTTATCTTCTCCTAGTTTCTAAACTCTTCTCCATGGCTGGACCCCCAAATAATATTCCTTTACGTGCTAAGGGGTATCTAGAGAGTGGGATAGGTTTAATAACTACCCTCACCCTAACGCGTACCCTAACCCTAACCCCTACCCTAACCCTAACGCGTACCCTAATCCTAACCTGTACCCACAACTGAGCCCTAACCCTAACACTAACCCTAACCCTAAACCTAACCCATACCCTACGCCCTACCCGAACCCCTCCCCGAACCCGTACCCTAAGCCGTACCCTAACCCTCACCCTAACCCTAACCCTAACCCTAAGCTACCCTTGATTGCTTCTGCCTCCAATAGATTTCCTAAGCACTAGTGTTTTAAGGAACAGGTTAAAAAGAGAATCGTAATGTGATTTCTTGATAATGGGTGTGTTCCTTATCTTCTCCTAGTGTCTAACCTCTTCTCCATGGCTGGACCCCCAAATAATATTCCTTTACGTGCTAAGGGGTATCTAGAGAGTGGGATAGGTTTAATAACTACCGTCACCCTAACGCATACCCTAACCCTAACCCTACCCCTACCCTAACCCTAACGCGTACCCTTATCCTAACCCGTACCCTCAACCGAGCCCTAACCCTAACACTAACCCTAACCCTAACCCTAACCCATACCCTACGCCCTACCCGAACCCCTCCCCGAACCCGTACCCTAAGCCGTACCCTAACCCTCACCCTAACCCTAACCCTAACCCTAAGCTACCCTTGATTGCTACTGCCTCCATTAGATTTCCTAAGCACTAGTGTTTTAAGGAACAGGTTAAAAAGAGAATCCTAATGTGATTTCTTGATAATGGGTGTGTTCCTTATCTTCTCCTAGTGTCTAACCTCTTCTCCACGGCTGGACCCCCAAATAATATTCCTTTACGTGCTAAGGGATATCTAGAGAGTGGGATAGGTTTAATAACTACCGTCACCCTAACGCATACCCTAACCCTAACCCCTACCATAACCCTAACGCGTATCCTAATCCTAACCCGTACCCGTCAACCGAGCCCTAACCCTAACACTAACCCTAACCCTAACCCTAACCCCATACCCTACGCCCTACCCGAACCCCTCCCCGAACCCGTACCCTAAGCCGTACCCTAACCCTCACCCTAACCCTAACCCTAACCCTAAGCTACCCTTGACTGCTTTTGCCTCCAATAGATTTCCTAAGCACTAGTGTTTTAAGGAACAGTTTAAAAAGAGAATCCTAATGTGATTTCTTGATAATGGGTGTGTTCCTTATCTTATCCTAGTGTCTAAACTCTTCTCATTGGCTGGACCCCAAAATAATATTCCTTTACGTGCTAAGGGGTATCTAGAGAGTGGGATAGGTTTAATAACTACCCTCACACTAACACGTACCCTAACCCTAACCCCTACCCTAACCCTAACGCGTACCCTAATCCTAACCCGTACCCTAAACCGAGCCCTAACCCTAACACTAACCCTAACCCTAACCCTAACCCATACCCTACGCCCTACTCGGACCGCTCCCCGAACCCGTACCCTAAGCCGTACCTTAACCCTCAATCTAAGCCTAACCCCTAACCCTAAGCTACCCTTGACTGCTTCTGCCTCCAATAGATTTCCTAAGCACTAGTGTTTTAAGGAACAGGTTAAAAAGAGAATCCTAATGTGATTTCTTGATAATGGGTGTGTTCCTTATCTTCTCCTAGTGTGTAAACTCTTCTCCATGGCTAGACCCCCAAATAATATTCCTTTACGTGCTAAGGGGTATCTAGAGAGTGGGATAGGTTTAATAACTAACCTCACCCTATCGCGTACCCTAACCCTAACCCCTGCCCTAACCCTAACGCATACCCTAATCCTAACCCGTACCCTAAACCGAGCCCTAACCCTAACACTAGCCCTAACCCTAACCCTAACCCATACCCTACGCCCTACCCGAAACCCTCCCCGAACCCGTACCCTAAGCCGTACCCTAACCCTCACCCTAACCCTAACCCTAACCCTAAGCTACTCTTGACTGCTTCTGCCTCCAATAGATTTCCTAAGCACTAGTGTTTTAAGGAACAGTTTAAAAAGAGAATCTTATTGTGATTTCTTGATAATGGGTGTGTTCCCTTTCTTCTCCTAGTATCTAAACTCTTCTCCATGGCTGGACCCCCAAATAATATTCCTTTACGTGCTAAGGGGTATCTAGAGAGTGGGATAGGTTTAATAACTACCCTCACCCTAACGCGTACCCTAACCCTAACCCCTACCCTAACCCTAACGCGTACTCTAATCCTAACCTGTACCCACAACTGAGCCCTAACCCTAACACTAACCCTAACCCTAACCCTAAACCATACCCTACGCCCTACCCGAACCCCTCCCCGAACCCGTACCCTAAGCCGTACCCTAACCCTCACCCTAACCCTAACCCTAACCCTAAGCTACCCTTGATTGCTTCTGCCTCCAATAGATTTCCTAAGCACTAGTGTTTTAAGGAACAGGTTAAAAAGAGAATCCTAATGTGATTTCTTGATAATGGGTGTGTTCCTTATCTTCTCCTAGTGTCTAACCTCTTCTCCATGGCTGGACCCCCAAATAATATTCCTTTACGTGCTAATGGGTATCTAGAGAGTGGGATAGGTTTAATAACTAACCTCACCCTATCGCGTACCCTTACCCTAACCCCTACCCTAACACTAACGCGTACCCTAATCCTAACCCGTACCCTAAACCGAGCCCAAACCCTAACACTAACTCTAACCCTAACCCTAACCCATACCTAACCCTAACGCGTACCCTAATCCTAACCCGTACCCTAAACCGAGCCCTAACCCTAACACTAGTCCTAACCCTAACCCTAACCCATACCCTATGCCCTACCCGAACCCCTCCCTGAACCCGTACCCTAAGCCGTACCCTAACCCTCACCCTAACCCTAACCCTAACACTAAGCTACCCTTGACTGCTTCTGCCTCCAATAGATTTCCTAAGCACTAGTGTTTTAAGGAACAGTTTAAAAAGAGAATCCTAATGTGATTTCTTGATAATGGGTGTGTTCCTTATCTTATCCTAGTGTCTAAACTCTTCTCCATGGCTGGACCCCCAAATAATATTCCTTTACGTGCTAAGGGGTATCTAGAGAGTGGGATAGGTTTAATAACTAACCTCACCCTATCGCGTACCCTTACCCTAACCCCTACCCTAACACTAACGCGTACCCTAATCCTAACCCGTACCCTAAACCGAGCCCTAACCCTAACACTAACCCTAACCCTAACCCTAACCCATACCCTACGCCCTACCCGAACCCCTCCCCGAACCCGTACCCTAAGCCGTACCCTAACCCTCACCCTAACCCTAACCCTAACCCTAAGCTACCCTTGACTGCTTCTGCCTGCAATAGATTTCCTAAGCACTAGTGTTTTAAGGAACAGGTTAAAAAGAGAATCCTAATGTGATTTCGTGATAATGGGTGTGTTCCTTATCTTCTCCTAGTGTCTAAACTCTTCTCCATGGCTGGACCCCCAAATAATATTCCTTTACGTGCTAAGGGGTATCTAGAGAGTGGGATAGGTTTAATAACTACCCTCACCCTAACGCATACCCTAACCCTAACCCCTACCCTAACCCTAACGCGTACCCTAATCCTAACCCGTACCCTAAACCGAGCCCTAAACCTAACACTAGTCCTAACCCTAACCCTAACCCATACCCTACGCCCTACCCGAACCCCTCCCCAAACCCGTACCCTAAGCCGTACCCTAACCCTCACCCTAACCCTAACCCTAACACTAAGCTACCCTTGACTGCTTCTGCCTCCAATAGATTTCCTAAGCACTAGTGTTTTAAGGAACAGTTTAAAAAGAGAATCCTAATGTGATTTCGTGATAATGGGTGTGTTCCTTATCTTCTCCTAGTGTCTAAACTCTTCTCCATGCCTGGACACCCAAATAATATTCCTTTACGTGCTAAGGGGTATCTAGAGAGTGGGATAGGTTTAATAACTACCCTCACCCTAACGCATACCCTAACCCTAACCCCTACCCTAACCCTAACGCGTACCCTAATCCGAACCCGTACCCTAAACCGAGCCCTAACCCTAACACTAGTCCTAACTCTAACCCTAACCCATACCCTACGCCCTACCCGAACCCCTCCCCGAACCCGTACCCTAAGCCGTACCCTAACCCTCACCCTAACCCTAACCCTAACCCTAAGCTACCCTTGACTGCTTCTGCCTGCAATAGATTTCCTAAGCACTAGTGTTTTAAGGAACAGTTTAAAAAGAGAATCATATTGTGATTTCTTGATAATGGGTGTGTTCCTTATCTTCTCCTAGTGTCTAAACTCTTCTCCATGGCTGGACCCCCAAATAATATTCCTTTACGTGCTAAGGGGTATCTAGAGAGTGGGATAGGTTTAATAACTACCCTCACCATAACGCGTACCCTAACCCTAACCCCTACCCTAACCCTAACGCGTACCCTAATCCTAACCCGTACCCTCAACCGAGCCCTAACCCTAACACTAACCCTAACCCTAACCCTAACCCATACCCTACGCCCTACCCGAACCCCTCCCCGAACCCGTACCCTAAGCCGTACCCTAACCCTCACCCTAACCCTAACCCTAACCCTAAGCTACCCTTGATTGCTTCTGCCTCCAATAGATTTCCTAAGCACTAGTGTTTTAAGGAACAGGTTAAAAAGAGAATCCTAATGTGATTTCTTGATAATGGGTGTGTTCCTTATCTTCTCCTAGTGTCTAAACTCTTCTCCATGGCTGGACCCCCAAATAATATTCCTTTACGTGCTAATGGGTATCTAGAGAGTGGGATAGGTTTAATAACTAACCTCACCCTATCGCGTACCCATACCCTAACCCCTACCCTAACACTAACGCGTACCCTAATCCTAACCCGTACCCTAAACCGAGCCCAAACCCTAACACTAACCCTAACCCTAACCCTAACCCATACCTAACCCTAACGCGTACCCTAATCCTAACCCGTACCCTAAACCGAGCCCTAACCCTAACACAAGTCCTAACCCTAACCCTAACCCATACCCTACGCCCTAGCCGAACCCCTCCCCGAACCCGTACCCTAAGCCGTACCCTAACCCTCACCCTAACCCTAACCCTAACCCTAAGCTACCCTTGATTGCTTCTGCCTCCATTAGATTTCCTAAGCACTAGTGTTTTAAGGAACAGGTTAAAAAGAGAATCCTAATGTGATTTCTTGATAGTGGGTGTGTTCCTTATCTTCTCCTAGTGTCTAACCTCTTCTCCATGGCTGGACCCCCAAATAATATTCCTTTACGTGCTAAGGGATATCTAGAGAGTGGGATAGGTTTAATAACTACCGTCACCCTAACGCATACCCTAACCCTAACCCCTACCATAACCCTAACGCGTATCCTAATCCTAACCCGTACCCTCAACCGAGCCCTAACCCTAACACTAACCCTAACCCTAACCCTAACCCATACCCTACGCCCTACCCGAACCCCTCCCCGAACCCGTACCCTAAGCCGTACCCTAACCCTCACCCTGACCCTAACCCTAACCCTAAGCTACCCTTGACTGCTTTTGCCTCCAATAGATTTCCTAAGCACTAGTGTTTTAAGGAACAGTTTAAAAAGAGAATCCTAATGTGATTTCTTGATAATGGGTGTGTTCCTTATCTTATCCTAGTGTCTAAACTCTTCTCCATGGCTGGACCCCCAAACAATATTCCTTTACGTGCTAAGGGGTATCTAGAGAGTGGGATAGGTTTAATAACTAACCTCACCCTATCGCGTACCCTTACCCTAACCCCTACCCTAACACTAACGCGTACCCTAATCCTAACCCGTACCCTAAACCGAGCCCTAACCCTAACACTAACCCTAACCCTAACCCTAACCCATACCCTACGCCCTACCCGAACCCCTCCCCGAACCCGTACCCTAAGCCGTACCCTAACCCTCACCCTAACCCTAAACCTAACCCTAAGCTACCCTTGACTGCTTCTGCCTGCAATAGATTTCCTAAGCACTAGTGTTTTAAGGAACAGGTTAAAAAGAGAATCCTAATGTGATTTCGTGATAATGGGTGTGTTCCTTATCTTCTCCTAGTGTCTAAACTCTTCTCCATGACTGGACCCCCAAATAATATTCCTTTACGTGCTAAGGGGTATCTAGAGAGTGGGATAGGTTTAATAACTACCCTCACCCTAACGCATACCCTAACCCTAACCCCTACCCTAACCCTAACGCGTACCCTAATCCTAACCCGTACCCTAAACCGAGCCCTAACCCTAACACTAGTCCTAACCCTAACCCTAACCCATACCCTACGCCCTACCCGAACCCCTCCCCAAACCCGTACCCTAAGCCGTACCCTAACCCTCACCCTAACCCTAACCCTAACACTAAGCTACCCTTGACTGCTTCTGCCTCCAATAGATTTCCTAAGCACTAGTGTTTTAAGGAACAGGTTAAAAAGAGAATCCTAATGTGATTTCGTGATAATGGGTGTGTTCCTTAACTTCTCCTAGTGTCTAAACTCTTCTCCATGCCTGGACACCCAAATAATATTCCTTTACGTGCTAAGGGGTATCTAGAGAGTGGGATAGGTTTAATAACTACCCTCACCCTAACGCATACCCTAACCCTAACCCCTACCCTAACCCTAACGCGTACCCTAATCCGAACCCGTACCCTAAACCGAGCCCTAACCCTAACACTAGTCCTAACTCTAACCCTAACCCATACCCTACGCCCTACCCGAACCCCTCCCCGAACCCGTACCCTAAGCCGTACCCTAACCCTCACCCTAACCCTAACCCTAACCCTAAGCTACCCTTGACTGCTTCTGCCTCCAATAGATTTCCTAAGCACTAGAGTTTTAAGGAACAGGTTAAAAAGAGAATCCTAATGTGATTTCTTGATAATGGGTGTGTTCCTTATCTTCTCCTAGTGTCTAACCTCTTCTCCATGGCTGGACCCCCAAATAATATTCCTTTACGTGCTAAGGGATATCTAGAGAGTGGGATAGGTTTAATAACTACCGTCACCCTAACGCATACCCTAACCCTAACCCCTACCATAACCCTAACGCGTATCCTAATCCTAACCCGTACCCTCAACCGAGCCCTAACCCAAACACTAATCCTAACCCTAACCCTAACCCATACCCTACGCCCTACCCGAACCCCTCCCCGAACCCGTACCCTAAGCCGTACCCTAACCCTCACCCTAACCCTAACCCTAACCCTAAGCTACCCTTGACTGCTTTTGCCTCCAATAGATTTCCCAAGCACTAGTGTTTTAAGGAACAGTTTAAAAAGAGAATCCTAATGTGATTTCTTGATAATGGGTGTGTTCCTTATCTTATCCTAGTGTCTAAACTCTTCTCCATGGCTGGACCCCCAAATAATATTCCTTTACGTGCTAAGGGGTATCTAGAGAGTGGGATAGGTTTAATAACTAACCTCACCCTATCGCGTACCCTTACCCTAACCCCTACCCTAACACTAACGCGTACCCTAATCCTAACCCGTACCCTAAACCGAGCCCTAACCCTAACACTAACCCTAACCCTAACCCTAACCCATACCCTACGCCCTACCCGCACCCCTCCCCGAACCCGTACCCTAAGCCGTACCCTAACCCTCACCCTAACCCTAACCCTAACCCTAAGCTACCCTTGACTGCTTCTGCCTGCAATAGATTTCCTAAGCACTAGTGTTTTAAGGAACAGGTTAAAAAGAGAATCCTAATGTGATTTCGTGATAATGGGTGTGTTCCTTATCTTCTCCTAGTGTCTAAACTCTTCTCCATGACTGGACCCCCAAATAATATTCCTTTACGTGCTAAGGGGTATCTAGAGAGTGGGATAGGTTTAATAACTACCCTCACCCTAACGCATACCCTAACCCTAACCCCTACCCTAACCCTAACGCGTACCCTAATCCTAACCCGTACCCTAAACCGAGCCCTAACCCTAACACTAGTCCTAACCCTAACCCTAACCCATACCCTACGCCCTACCCGAACCCCTCCCCAAACCCGTACCCTAAGCCGTACCCTAACCCTCACCCTAACCCTAACCCTAACACTAAGCTACCCTTGACTGCTTCTGCCTCCAATAGATTTCCTAAGCACTAGTGTTTTAAGGAACAGGTTAAAAAGAGAATCCTAATGTGATTTCGTGATAATGGGTGTGTTCCTTAACTTCTCCTAGTGTCTAAACTCTTCTCCATGCCTGGACACCCAAATAATATTCCTTTACGTGCTAAGGGGTATCTAGAGAGTGGGATAGGTTTAATAACTACCCTCACCCTAACGCATACCCTAACCCTAACCCCTACCCTAACCCTAACGCGTACCCTAATCCGAACCCGTACCCTAAACCGAGCCCTAACCCTAACACTAGTCCTAACTCTAACCCTAACCCATACCCTACGCCCTACCCGAACCCCTCCCCGAACCCGTACCCTAAGCCGTACCCTAACCCTCACCCTAACCCTAACCCTAACCCTAAGCTACCCTTGACTGCTTCTGCCTCCAATAGATTTCCTAAGCACTAGAGTTTTAAGGAACAGGTTAAAAAGAGAATCCTAATGTGATTTCTTGATAATGGGTGTGTTCCTTATCTTCTCCTAGTGTCTAACCTCTTCTCCATGGCTGGACCCCCAAATAATATTCCTTTACGTGCTAAGGGATATCTAGAGAGTGGGATAGGTTTAATAACTACCGTCACCCTAACGCATACCCTAACCCTAACCCCTACCATAACCCTAACGCGTATCCTAATCCTAACCCGTACCCTCAACCGAGCCCTAACCCTAACACTAACCCTAACCCTAACCCTAACCCATACCCTACGCCCTACCCGAACCCCTCCCCGAACCCGTACCCTAAGCCGTACCCTAACCCTCACCCTAACCCTAACCCTAACCCTAAGCTACCCTTGACTGCTTTTGCCTCCAATAGATTTCCCAAGCACTAGTGTTTTAAGGAACAGTTTAAAAAGAGAATCCTAATGTGATTTCTTGATAATGGGTGTGTTCCTTATCTTATCCTAGTGTCTAAACTCTTCTCCATGGCTGGACCCCCAAATAATATTCCTTTACGTGCTAAGGGGTATCTAGAGAGTGGGATAGGTTTAATAACTAACCTCACCCTATCGCGTACCCTTACCCTAACCCCTACCCTAACACTAACGCGTACCCTAATCCTAACCCGTACCCTAAACCGAGCCCTAACCCTAACACTAACCCTAACCCTAACCCTAACCCATACCCTACGCCCTACCCGCACCCCTCCCCGAACCCGTACCCTAAGCCGTACCCTAACCCTCACCCTAACCCTAACCCTAACCCTAAGCTACCCTTGACTGCTTCTGCCTGCAATAGATTTCCTAAGCACTAGTGTTTTAAGGAACAGGTTAAAAAGAGAATCCTAATGTGATTTCGTGATAATGGGTGTGTTCCTTATCTTCTCCTAGTGTCTAAACTCTTCTCCATGGCTGGACCCCCAAATAATATTCCTTTACGTGCTAAGGGGTATCTAGAGAGTGGGATAGGTTTAATAACTACCCTCACCCTAACGCATACCCTAACCCTAACACTACCCTAACCCTAACGCGTACCCTAATCCTAACCCGTACCCTAAACCGAGCCCTAACCCTAACACTAGTCCTAACCCTAACCCTAACCCATACCCTACGCCCTACCCGAACCCCTCCCCAAACCCGTACCCTAAGCCGTACCCTAACCCTCACCCTAATCCTAACCCTAACACTAAGCTACCCTTGACTGCTTCTGCCTCCAATAGATTTCCTAAGCACTAGTGTTTTAAGGAACAGGTTAAAAAGAGAATCCTAATGTGATTTCGTGATAATGGGTGTGTTCCTTATCTTCTCCTAGTGTCTAAACTCTTCTCCATGCCTGGACACCCAAATAATATACCTTTACGTGCTAAGGGGTATCTAGAGAGTGGGATAGGTTTAATAACTACCCTCACCCTAACGCATACCCTAACCCTAACCCCTACCCTAACCCTAACGCGTACCCTAATCCTAACCCGTACCCTAAACCGAGCCCTAACCCTAACACTAGTCCTAACCCTAACCCTAACCCATACCCTACGCCCTACCCGAACCCCTCCCCGAACCCGTACCCTAAGCCGTACCCTAACCCTCACCCTAACCCTAACCCTAACCCTAAAGCTACCCTTGACTGCTTCTGCCTCCAATAGATTTCCTAAGCACTAGAGTTTTAAGGAACAGGTTAAAAAGAGAATCCTAATGTGATTTCTTGATAATGGGTGTGTTCCTTATCTTCTCCTAGTGTCTAAACTCTTCTCCATGGCTGGACCCCCAAATAATATTCCTTTACGTGCTAAGGGGTATCTAGAGAGTGGGATAGGTTTAATAACTACCCTCACCCTAACGCATACCCTAACCCTAACCCCTACCCTAACCCTAACCCGTACCCTAATCCTAACCCGTACCCTCAACCGAGGCCTAACCCTAACACTAACCCTTACCCTAACCCTAACCCATACCCTATGCCCTACCCGAACCCCTCCCCCGAACCCGTACCCTAAGCCGTACCCTAACCCTCACCCTAACCCTAACCCTAACCCTAAGCTACCCTTGACTGCTTCTGCCTCCAATAGATTTCCTAAGCACTAGAGTTTTAAGGAACAGGTTAAAAAGAGAATCCTAATGTGATTTCTTGATAATGTGTGTGTTCCTTATCTTCTCCTAGTGTCTAACCTCTTCTCCATGGCTGGACCCCCAAATAATATTCCTTTACGTGCTAAGGGGTATCTAGAGAGTGGGATAGGTTTAATAACTACCGTCACCCTAACGCATACCCTAACCCTAACCCCTACCCTAACCATAACGCGTACCCTAATCCTAACCCGTACCCTAAACCGAGCCCTAACCCTAACACTAGTCCTAACCCTAACCCTAACCCATACCCTACACCCTACCCGAACCCCTCCCCGAACCCGTACCCTAAGCCGTACCCTAACCCTCACCCTAACCCTAACCCTAACCCTAAGCTACCCTTGACTGCTTCTGCCTCCAATAGATTTCCTAAGCACTATTGTTTTAAGGAACAGGTTAAAAAGAGAATCCTAATGTGATTTCTTGATAATGGGTGTGTTCCTTATCTTCTCCTAGTGTCTAAACTCTTCTCCATGGCTGGACCACCAAATAATATTCCTTTACGTGCTAAGGGGTATCTAGAGAGTGGGATAGGTTTAATAACTAACCTCACCCTATCGCGTACCCTTACCCTAACCCCTACCCTAACACTAACGCGTACCCTAATCCTAACCCGTACCCTAAACCGAGCCCAAACCCTAACACTAACCCTAACCCTAACCCTAACCCATACCTAACCCTAACGCGTACGCTAATCCTAACCCGTACCCTAAACCGAGCCCTAACCCTAACACTAGTCCTAAACCTAACCCTAACCCATACCCTACGCCCTACCCGAACCCCTCCCCGAACCCGTACCCTAAGCCGTACCCTAACCCTCACCCTAACCCTAACCCTAACCCTAAGCTACCCTTGATTGCTTCTGCCTCCAATAGATTTCCTAAGCACTAGTGTTTTAAGAAACAGTTTAAAAAGAGAATCCTAATGTGATTTCTTGATAATGGGTGTGTTCCTTATCTTCTCCTAGTGTCTAACCTCTTCTCCATGGCTGGACCCCCAAATAATATTCCTTTACGTGCTAAGGGGTATCTAGAGAGTGGGATAGGTTTAATAACTACCGTCACCCTAACGCATACCCTAACCCAAACCCCTACCCTAACCCTAACGCGTACCCTAATCCTAACCCGTACCCTAAACCGAGCCCTAACCCTAACACTAGTCCTAACCGTAACCCTAACCCATACCCTACACCCTACCCGAACCCCTCCACGAACCCGTACCCTAAGCAGTACCCTAACCCTCACCCTAACCCTAACCCTAACCCTAAGCTACCCTTGACTGCTTCTGCCTCCAATAGATTTCCTAAGCACTAGAGTTTTAAGGAACAGGTTAAAAAGAGGATCCTAATGTGACTTCTTGATAATGTGTGTGTTCCTTATCTTCTCCTAGTGTCTAACCTCTTCTCCATGGCTGGACCCCCAAATAATATTCCTTTACGTGCTAAGGGGTATCTAGAGAGTGGGATAGGTTTAATAACTACCGTCACCCTAACGCATACCCTAACCCTAACCCCTACCCTAACCCTAACGCGTACCCTAATCCTAACCCGTACCCTAAACCGAGCCCTAACCCTAACACTAGTCCTAACCCTAACCCTAACCCATACCCTACACCCTACCCGAACCCCTCCCCGAACCCGTACCCTAAGCCGTACCCTAACCCTCACCCTAACCCTAACCCTAACCCTAAGCTACCCTTGACTGCTTCTGCCTCCAATAGATTTCCTAAGCACTAGTGTTTTAAGGAACAGGTTAAAAAGAGAATCCTAATGTGATTTCTTGATAATGGGTGTGTTCCTTATCTTCTCCTAGTGTCCAAACTCTTCTCCATGGCTGGACCACCAAATAATATTCCTTTACGTGCTAAGGGGTATCTAGAGAGTGGGATAGGTTTAATAACTAACCTCACCCTATCGCGTACCCTTACCCTAACCCCTACCCTAACACTAACGCGTACCCTAATCCTAACCCGTACCCTAAACCGAGCCCAAACCCTAACACTAACCCTAACCCTAACCCTAACCCATACCTAACCCTAACGCGTACGCTAATCCTAACCCGTACCCTAAACCGAGCCCTAACCCTAACACTAGTCCTAACCCTAACCCTAACCCATACCCTACGCCCTACCTGACCCCTCCCCGAACCCGTACCCTAAGCCGTACCCTAACCCTCACCCTAACCCTAACCCTAACACTAAGCTACCCTTGACTGCTTCTGCCTCCAATAGATTTCCTAAGCACTAGTGTTTTAAGGAACAGGTTAAAAAGAGAATCCTAATGTGATTTCGTGATAATGGGTATGTTCCTTATCTTCTCCTAGTGTCTAAACTCTTCTCCATGACTGGACCCCCAAATAATATTCCTTTACGTGCTAAGTGGTATCTAGAGAGTGGGATAGGTTTAATAACTACCCTCACCCTAACGCGTACCCTAACCCTAACCCTAACGCGTACCCTAATCCTAACCCGTACCCTCAACCGAGCCCTAATCCTAACACTAACCCTAACCCTAACCCTAACCCATACCCTACGCCCAACCGGAACCCCTCCCCGAACCCGTACCCTAAGCCGTACCCTAACCCTCACCCTAACCCTAACCCTAACCCTAAGCTACCCTTGACTGCTTCTGCCTCCAATAAATTTCCTAAGCACTAGAGTTTTAAGGAACAGGTTAAAAAGAGAATCCTAATGTGATTTCTTGATAATGGGTGTGTTCCTTATCTTCTCCTAGTGTCTAACCTCTTCTCCATGGCTGGACCCCCAAATAATATTCCTTTACGTGCTAAGGGGTATCTAGAGAGTGGGATAGGTTTAATAAATACCGTCACCCTAACGCATACCCTAAACCTAACCCCTACCCTAACCCTAACCCGTACCCTAATCCTAACCCGTACCCTAAACCGAGCCCTAACCCTAACACTAGTCCTAACCCTAACCCTAACCCATACCCTACACCCTACCCGAACCCCTCCCCGAACCCGTACCCTAAGCCGTACCCTAACCCTCACCCTAACCCTAACCCTAACCCTAAGCTACCCTTGACTGCTTCTGCCTCCAATAGATTTCCTAAGCACTAGTGTTTTAAGGAACAGGTTAAAAAGAGAATCCTAATGTGATTTCTTGATAATGGGTGTGTTCCTTATCTTCTCCTAGTGTCCAAACTCTTCTCCATGGCTGGACCACCAAATAATATTCCTTTACGTGCTAAGGGGTATCTAGAGAGTGGGATAGGTTTAATAACTAACCTCACCCTATCGCGTACCCTTACCCTAACCCCTACCCTAACACTAACGCGTACCCTAATCCTAACCCGTACCCTAAACCGAGCCCAAACCCTAACACTAACCCTAACCCTAACCCTAACCCATACCTAACCCTAACGCGTACGCTAATCCTAACCCGTACCCTAAACCGAGCCCTAACCCTAACACTAGTCCTAACCCTAACCCTAACCCATACCCTACGCCCTACCTGACCCCTCCCCGAACCCGTACCCTAAGCCGTACCCTAACCCTCACCCTAACCCTAACCCTAACACTAAGCTACCCTTGACTGCTTCTGCCTCCAATAGATTTCCTAAGCACTAGTGTTTTAAGGAACAGGTTAAAAAGAGAATCCTAATGTGATTTCGTGATAATGGGTGTGTTCCTTATCTTCTCCTAGTGTCTAAACTCTTCTCCATGACTGGACCCCCAAATAATATTCCTTTACGTGCTAAGTGGTATCTAGAGAGTGGGATAGGTTTAATAACTACCCTCACCCTAACGCGTACCCTAACCCTAACCCTAACGCGTACCCTAATCCTAACCCGTACCCTCAACCGAGCCCTAATCCTAACACTAACCCTAACCCTAACCCTAACCCATACCCTACGCCCAACCGGAACCCCTCCCCGAACCCGTACCCTAAGCCGTACCCTAACCCTCACCCTAACCCTAACCCTAACCCTAAGCTACCCTTGACTGCTTCTGCCTCCAATAGATTTCCTAAGCACTAGAGTTTTAAGGAACAGGTTAAAAAGAGAATCCTAATGTGATTTCTTGATAATGGGTGTGTTCCTTATCTTCTCCTAGTGTCTAACCTCTTCTCCATGGCTGGACCCCCAAATAATATTCCTTTACGTGCTAAGGGGTATCTAGAGAGTGGGATAGGTTTAATAAATACCGTCACCCTAACGCATACCCTAAACCTAACCCCTACCCTAACCCTAACCCGTACCCTAATCCTAACCCGTACCCTAAACCGAGCCCTAACACTAATACTAGTCCTAACCCTAACCCTAACCCATACCCTACCCCCTACCCGAACCCCTCCCCGAACCCGTACCCTAAACCGTACCCTAACCCTCACCCTAACCCTAACCGTAACCCTAAGCTACCCTTGACTGCTTCTGCCTCCAATAGATTTCCTAAGCACTAGTGATTTAAGGAACAGGTTAAAAAGAGAATCCTAATGTGATTTCTTGATAATGGGTGTGTTCCTTATCTTCTCCTAGTGTCTAAACTCTTCTCCATGCCTGGACACCCAAATAATATTCCTTTACGTGCTAAGGGGTATCTAGAGAGTGGGATAGGTTTAATAACTACCCTCACCCTAACGCATACCCTAACCCTAACCCCTACCCTAACCCTAACGCGTACCCTAAACCTAACCCGTACCCTAAACCGAGCCCTAACACTAACACTAGTCCTAACCCTAACCCTAACCCATACCCTACACCCTACCCGAACCCCTCCCCGAACCCGTACCCTAAACCGTACCCTAACCCTCACCCTAACCCTAACCCTAACCCTAAGCTACCCTTGACTGCTTCTGCCTCCAATAGATTTCCTAAGCACTAGTGTTTTAAGGAACAGGTTAAAAAGAGAATCCTAATGTGATTTCTTGATAATGGGTGTGTTCCTTATCTTCTCCTAGTGTCTAAACTCTTCTCCATGCCTGGACACCCAAATAATATTCCTTTACGTGCTAAGGGGTATCTAGAGAGTGGGATAGGTTTAATAACTACCCTCACCCTAACGCATACCCTAACCCTAACCCCTACCCTAACCCTAACGCGTACCCTAATCCTAACCCGTACCCTAAACCGAGCCCTAACCCTAACACTAGCCCTAACCCTAATTCTAACCCATACCCTACGCCCTACCCGAACCCCTCCCCGAACCCGTACCCTAAGCCGTACCCTAACCCTCACCCTAACCCTAACCCTAACCCTAAGCTACCCTTGACTGTTTCTGCCTCCAATAGATTTCCGAAGAACTAGTGTTTTAAGGAACACGTTAAAAAGAGAATCCTAATGTGATTTCTTGATAATGGGTGTGTTCCTTATCTTCTCCTAGTGTCTAAACTCTTCTCCATGGCTGGACCCCCAAATAATATTCCTTTACGTGCTAAGGGGTATCTAGAGAGTGGGATAGGTTTAATAACTACCCTCACCCTAACGCGTACCCTAACCCTAACCCCTACCCTAACCCTAACCCGTACCCTAATCCTAACCCGTACCCTCAACCGAGGCCTAACCCTAACACTAACCCTTACACTAACCCTAACCCATACCCTATGCCCTACCCGAACCCCTCCCCGAACCCGTACCCTAAGCCGTACCCTAACCCTCACCCTAACCCTAACCCTAACCCTAAGCTACCCTTGACTGCTTCTGCCTCCAATAGATTTCCTAAGCACTAGAGTTTTAAGGAACAGGTTAAAAAGAGAATCCTAATGTGATTTCTTGATAATGTGTGTGTTCCTTATCTTCTCCTAGTGTCTAACCTCTTCTCCATGGCTGGACCCCCAAATAATATTCCTTTACGTGCTAAGGGGTATCTAGAGAGTGGGATAGGTTTAATAACTACCGTCACCCTAACGCATACCCTAACCCTAACCCCTACCCTAACCATAACGCGTACCCTAATCCTAACCCGTACCCTAAACCGAGCCCTAACCCTAACACTAGTCCTAACCCTAACCCTAACCCATACCCTACACCCTACCCGAACCCCTCCCCGAACCCGTACCCTAAGCCGTACCCTAACCCTCACCCTAACCCTAACCCTAACCCTAAGCTACCCTTGACGGCTTCTGCCTCCAATAGATTTCCTAAGCACTATTGTTTTAAGGAACAGGTTAAAAAGAGAATCCTAATGTGATTTCTTGATAATGGGTGTGTTCCTTATCTTCTCCTAGTGTCTAAACTCTTCTCCATGGCTGGACCACCAAATAATATTCCTTTACGTGCTAAGGGGTATCTAGAGAGTGGGATAGGTTTAATAACTAACCTCACCCTATCGCGTACCCTTACCCTAACCCCTACCCTAACACTAACGCGTACCCTAATCCTAACCCGTACCCTAAACCGAGCCCAAACCCTAACACTAACCCTAACCCTAACCCTAACCCATACCTAACCCTAACGCGTACGCTAATCCTAAACCGTACCCTAAACCGAGCCCTAACCCTAACACTAGTCCTAACCCTAACCCTAACCCATACCCTACGCCCTACCTGAACCCCTCCCCGAACCCGTACCCTAAGCCGTACCCTAACCCTCACCCTAACCCTAACCCTAACACTAAGCTACCCTTGACTGCTTCTGCCTCCAATAGATTTCCTAAGCACTAGTGTTTTAAGGAACAGGTTAAAAAGAGAATCCTAATGTGATTTCGTGATAATGGGTGTGTTCCTTATCTTCTCCTAGTGTCTAAACTCTTCTCCATGGCTGGACCCCCAAATAATATTCCTTTAGGTGCTAAGGGGTATCTAGAGAGTGGGATAGGTTTAATAACTACCCTCACCCTAACGCGTACCCTAACCCTAAACCTAACGCGTACCCTAATCCTAACCCGTACCCTCAACCGAGCCCTAATCCTAACACTAACCCTAACCCTAACCCTAACCCATACCCTACGCCCTACCCGAACCCCTCCCCGAACCCGTACCCTAAGCCGTACCCTAACCCTCACCCTAACCCTAACCCTAACCCTAAGCTACCCTTGATTGCTTCTGCCTCCAATAGATTTCCTAAGCACTAGTGTTTTAAGAAACAGTTTAAAAAGAGAATCCTAATGTGATTTCTTGATAATGGGTGTGTTCCTTATCTTCTCCTAGTGTCTAACCTCTTCTCCATGGCTGGACCCCCAAATAATATTCCTTTACGTGCTAAGGGGTATCTAGAGAGTGGGATAGGTTTAATAACTACCGTCACCCTAACGCATACCCTAACCCTAACCCCTACCCTAACCCTAACGCGTACCCTAATCCTAACCCGTACCCTAAACCGAGCCCTAACCCTAACACTAGTCCTAACCCTAACCCTAACCCATACCCTACACCCTACCCGAACCCCTCCACGAACCCGTACCCTAAGCCGTACCCTAACCCTCACCCTAACCCTAACCCTAACCCTAAGCTACCCTTGACTGCTTCTGCCTCCAATAGATTTCCTAAGCACTAGAGTTTTAAGGAACAGGTTAAAAAGAGAATCCTAATGTGATTTCTTGATAATGTGTGTGTTCCTTATCTTCTCCTAGTGTCTAACCTCTTCTCCATGGCTGGACCCCCAAATAATATTCCTTTACGTGCTAAGGGGTATCTAGAGAGTGGGATAGGTTTAATAACTACCGTCACCCTAACGCATACCCTAACCCTAACCCCTACCCTAACCCTAACGCGTACCCTAATCCTAACCCGTACCCTAAACCGAGCCCTAACCCTAACACTAGTCCTAACCCTAACCCTAACCCATACCCTACACCCTACCCGAACCCCTCCCCGAACCCGTACCCTAAGCCGTACCCTAACCCTCACCCTAACCCTAACCCTAACCCTAAGCTACCCTTGACTGCTTCTGCCTCCAATAGATTTCCTAAGCACTAGTGTTTTAAGGAACAGGTTAAAAAGAGAATCCTAATGTGATTTCTTGATAATGGGTGTGTTCCTTATCTTCTCCTAGTGTCCAAACTCTTCTCCATGGCTGGACCACCAAATAATATTCCTTTACGTGCTAAGGGGTATCTAGAGAGTGGGATAGGTTTAATAACTAACCTCACCCTATCGCGTACC
Organism: Balaenoptera acutorostrata; assembly: GCF_949987535.1. Classification (NCBI taxonomy): domain Eukaryota; kingdom Metazoa; phylum Chordata; class Mammalia; order Artiodactyla; family Balaenopteridae; genus Balaenoptera; species Balaenoptera acutorostrata. The sequence continues at coordinate 19,674 of NW_026645796.1, read as the reverse complement.
CTTACCCTAACCCCTACCCTAACACTAACGCGTACCCTAATCCTAACCCATACCCTAAACCGAGCCCAAACCCTAACACTAACCCTAACCCTAACCCTAACCCATACCTAACCCTAACGCGTACGCTAATCCTAACCCGTACCCTAAACCGAGCCCTAACCCTAACACTAGTCCTAACCCTAACCCTAACCCATACCCTACGCCCTACCTGACCCCTCCCCGAACCCGTACCCTAAACCGTACCCTAACCCTCACCCTAACCCTAACCCTAACACTAAGCTACCCTTGACTGCTTCTGCCTCCAATAGATTTCCTAAGCACTAGTGTTTTAAGGAACAGGTTAAAAAGAGAATCCTAATGTGATTTCGTGATAATGGGTGTGTTCCTTATCTTCTCCTAGTGTCTAAACTCTTCTCCATGACTGGACCCCCAAATAATATTCCTTTACGTGCTAAGTGGTATCTAGAGAGTGGGATAGGTTTAATAACTACCCTCAACCTAACGCGTACCCTAACCCTAACCCTAACGCGTACCCTAATCCTAACCCGTACCCTCAACCGAGCCCTAATCCTAACACTAACCCTAACCCTAACCCTAACCCATACCCTACGCCCTACCCGAACCCCTCCCCGAACCCGTACCCTAAGCCGTACCCTAACCCTCACCCTAACCCTAACCCTAACCCTAAGCTACCCTTGATTGCTTCTGCCTCCAATAGATTTCCTAAGCACTAGTGTTTTAAGAAACAGTTTAAAAAGAGAATCCTAATGTGATTTCTTCATAATGGGTGTGTTCCTTATCTTCTCCTAGTGTCTAACCTCTTCTCCATGGCTGGACCCCCAAATAATATTCCTTTACGTGCTAAGGGGTATCTAGAGAGTGGGATAGGTTTAATAACTACCGTCACCCTAACGCATACCCTAACCCTAACCCCTACCCTAACCCTAACGCGTACCCTAATCCTAACCCGTACCCTAAACCGAGCCCTAACCCTAACACTAGTCCTAACCCTAACCCTAACCCATACCCTACACCCTACCCGAACCCCTCCCCGAACCCGTACCCTAAGCCGTACCCTAACCCTCACCCTAACCCTAACCCTAACCCTAAGCTACCCTTGACTGTTTCTGCCTCCAATAGATTTCCTAAGCACTAGTGTTTTAAGGAACAGGTTAAAAAGAGAATCCTAATGTGATTTCTTGATAATGGGTGTGTTCCTTATCTTCTCCTAGTGTCTAAACTCTTCTCCATGGCTGGACCCCCAAATAATATTCCTTTACGTGCTAAGGGGTATCTAGAGAGTGGGATAAGTTTAATAACTACCCTCACCCTAACGCATACCCTAACCCTAACCCCTACCCTAACCCTAACGCGTACCCTAATCCTAACCCGTACCCTAAACCGAGCCCTAACCCTAACACTAGTCCTAACCCTAACCCTAACCCATACCCTACGCCCTACCCGAACCCCTCCCCGAACCCGTACCCTAAGCCGTACCCTAACCCTCACCCTAACCCTAACCCTAACCCTAAGCTACCCTTGACTGCTTCTGCCTCCAATAGATTTCCTAAGCACTAGAGTTTTAAGGAACAGGTTAAAAAGAGAATCCTAATGTGATTTCTTGATAATGGGTGTGTTCCTTATCTTCTCCTAGTGTCTAACCTCTTCTCCATGGCTGGACCCCCAAATAATATTCCTTTACGTGCTAAGGGGTATCTAGAGAGTGGGATAGGTTTAATAAATACCGTCACCCTAACGCATACCCTAAACCTAACCCCTACCCTAACCCTAACGCGTACCCTAATCCTAACCCGTACCCTAAACCGAGCCCTAACACTAACACTAGTCCTAACCCTAACCCTAACCCATACCCTACACCCTACCCGAACCCCTCCCCGAACCCGTACCCTAAACCGTACCCTAACCCTCACCCTAACCCTAACCCTAACCCTAAGCTACCCTTGACTGCTTCTGCCTCCAATAGATTTCCTAAGCACTAGTGTTTTAAGGAACAGGTTAAAAAGAGAATCCTAATGTGATTTCTTGATAATGGGTGTGTTCCTTATCTTCTCCTAGTGTCTAAACTCTTCTCCATGCCTGGACACCCAAATAATATTCCTTTACGTGCTAAGGGGTATCTAGAGAGTGGGATAGGTTTAATAACTACCCTCACCCTAACGCATACCCTAACCCTAACACCTACCCTAACCCTAACGCGTACCCTAATCCTAACCCGTACCCTAAACCGAGCCCTAACCCTAACACTAGCCCTAACCCTAATTCTAACCCATACCCTACGCCCTACCCGAACCCCTCCCCGAACCCGTACCCTAAGCCGTACCCTAACCCTCACCCTAACCCTAACCCTAACCCTAAGCTACCCTTCACTGTTTCTGCCTCCAATAGATTTCCGAAGAACTAGTGTTTTAAGGAACACGTTAAAAAGAGAATCCTAATGTGATTTCTTGATAATGGGTGTGTTCCTTATCTTCTCCTAGTGTCTAAACTCTTCTCCATGGCTGGACCCCCAAATAATATTCCTTTACGTGCTAAGGGGTATCTAGAGAGTGGGATAGGTTTAATAACTACCCTCACCCTAACGTGTACCCTAACCCTAACCCCTACCCTAACCCTAACGCGTACCCTAATCCTAACCTGTACCCTCAACCGAGCCCTAACCCTAACACTAACCCTAACCCTAACCCTAACCCATACCCTACGCCCTACCCGAACCCCTCCCCGAACCCGTACCCTAAGCCGTACCCTAACCCTCACCCTAACCCTAACCCTAACCCTAAGCTACCCTGGACTGCTTCTGCCTCCAATAGATTTCCTAAGCACTAGTGTTTTAAGGAACAGGTTAAAAAGAGAATCCTAATGTGATTTCTTGATAATGGGTGTGTTCCTTATCTTCTCCTAGTGTCTAAACTCTTCTCCATGGCTGGACCCCCAAATAATATTACTTTACGTGCTAAGGGGTATCTAGAGAGTGGGATAGGTTTAATAACTACCCTCACCCTAACGCGTACCCTAACCCTAACCCCTACCGTAACCCTAACGCGTACCCTAATCCTAACCCGTACCCTCAACCGAGCCCTAACCCTAACACTAACCCTAACCCTAACCCATATCCTACGCCCTACCCGAACCTCTCCCCGAACCCGTACCCTAAGCCGTACCCTAACCCTCACCCTAACCCTAACCCTAACCCTAAGCTACCCTTGATTGCTTCTGCCTCCATTAGATTTCCTAAGCACTAGTGTTTTAAGGAACAGGTTAAAAAGAGAATCCTAATGTGATTTCTTGATAATGGGTGTGTTCCTTATCTTCTCCTAGTGTCTAACCTCTTCTCCATGGCTGGACCCCCAAATAATATTCCTTTACGTGCTAAGGGGTATCTAGAGAGTGGGATAGGTTTAATAACTACCGTCACCCTAACGCATACCCTAACCCTAACCCCTACCCTAACCCTAACGCGTACCCTAATCCTAACCCGTACCCTAAACCGAGCCCTAACCCTAACACTAGTCCTAACCCTAACCCTAATCCATACCCTACCCCCTACCCGAACCCCTCCCCGAACCCGTACCCTAAGCCGTACCCTAACCCTCACCCTAACCCTAACCCTAACCCTAAGCTACCCTTGACTGCTTCTGCCTCCAATAGATTTCCTAAGCACTAGTGTTTTAAGGAACAGGTTAAAAAAAGAATCCTAATGTGATTTCTTGATAATGGGTGTGTTCCTTATCTTCTCCTAGTGTCTAAACTCTTCTCCATGGCTGGAAAACCAAATAATATTCCTTTACGTGCTAAGGGGTGTGTAGAGAGTGGGATAGGTTTAATAACTAACCTCACCCTATCGCGTACCCTTACCCTAACCCCTACCCTAACACTAACGCGTACCCTAATCCTAACCCGTACCCTAAACCGAGCCCAAACCCTAACACTAACCCTAACCCTAACCCTAACCCATACCTAACCCTAACGCGTACACTAATCCTAACCCGTACACTAAACCGAGCCCTAACCCTAACACTAGTCCTAACCCTAACCCTAACCCATACCCTACGCCCTACCCGAACCCCTCCCCGAACCCGTACCCTAAGCCGTACCCTAACCCTCACCCTAACCCTAACCCTAACACTAAGCTACCCTTGACTGCTTCTGCCTCCAATAGATTTCCTAAGCACTAGTGTTTTAAGGAACAGGTTAAAAAGAGAATCCTAATGTGATTTCGTGATAATGGGTGTGTTCCTTATCTTCTCCTAGTGTCTAAACTCTTCTCCATGCCTGGACACCCAAATAATATTCCTTTACGTGCTAAGGGGTATCTAGAGAGTGGGATAGGTTTAATAACTACCCTCACCCTAAAGCATACCCTAACCCTAACCCCTACCCTAACCCTAACGCGTACCCTAATCCTAACCCATACCCTATACCGAGCCCTAACCCTAACCCATACCCTAAGCCCTACCCGAACCCCTCCCGAACCCGTACCCTAAGCCGTACCCTAACCCTCACCCTAAACCTAACCCTAACCCTAAGCTACCCTTGACTGCTTTTGCCTCCAATAGATTTCCTAAGCACTAGTGTTTTAAGAAACAGTTTAAAAAGAGAATCCTAAATGATTTCTTGATAATGGGTGTGTTCCTTATCTTCTCCTAGTGTCTAAACTCTTCTCCATGGCTGGACCCCCAAATAATATTCCTTTACGTGCTAAGGGGTATCTAGAGAGTGGGATAGGTTTAATAACTAACCTCACCCTATCGCGTAACCTTACCCTAACCCCTACCCTAACACGAACGCGTACCCTAATCCTAACCCGTACCCTAAACCGAGCCCTAACCCTAACACTAACCCTAACCCTAACCCATACCCTACGCCCTACCCGAACCCCTCCCCGAACCCGTACCCTAAGCCGTACCCTAACCCTCACCCTAACCCTAACCCTAACCCTAAGCTACCCTTGACTGCTTCTGCCTCCAATAGATTTCCTAAGCACTAGTGTTTTAAGGAACAGTTTAAAAAGAGAATCCTAATGTGATTTCTTGATAATGGGTGTGTTCCTTATCTTCTCCTAGTGTCTAAACTCTTCTCCATGGTTGGACCCCCAAATAATATTCCTTTACGTGCTAAGGGGTATCTAGAGAGTGGGATAGGTTTAATAACTACCCTCACCCTGAAGCGTACCCTAACCCTAAACCCTACCCTAACCCTAACGCGTACCCTAATCCTAACCCGTACCCTAAACCGAGCCCTAACCCTAACACTAACCCTAACCCTAACCCTAACCCATACCCTACACCCTACCCGAACCCTCCCCGAACCCGTACCCTAAGCCGTACCCTAACCCTCACCCTAACCCTAACCCTAACCCTAAGCTACCCTTGACTGCTTCTGCCTGCAATAGATTTCCTAAGCACTAGTGTTTTAAGGAACAGTTTAAAAAGAGAATCATATTGTGATTTCTTGATAATGGGTGTGTTCCTTATCTTCTCCTAGTATCTAAACTCTTCTCCATGGCTGGACCCCCAAATAATATTCCTTTACGTGCTAAGGGGTATCTAGAGAGTGGGATAGGTTTAATAACTACCCTCACCCTAAAGCGTACCCTAACCCTAAACCCTACCCTAACCCTAACGCGTACCCTAATCCTAACCCGTATCCTCAACCGAGCCCTAACCCTAACACTAACCCTAACCCTAACCCTAAACCATACCCTACGCCCTACCCGAACCCCTCCCCGAACCCGTACCCTAAGCCGTACCCTAACCCTCACCCTAACCCTATCCCTAACCCTAAGCTACCCTTGATTGCTTCTGCCTCCAATAGATTTCCTAAGCACTAGTGTATTAAGGAACAGGTTAAAAAGAGAATCCTAATGTGATTTCGTGATAATGGGTGTGTTCCTTATCTTCTCCTAGTGTCTAAACTCTTCTCCATGGCTGGAGCCCAAAAAATATTCCTTTACGTGCTAAGGGGTATCTAGAGAGTGGGATAGGTTTAATAACTACCCTCACCCTAACGCATACCCTAACCCTAACCCCTACCCTAACCCTAACGCGTACCCTAATCCTAAACCGTACCCTAAACCGAGCCCTAACCCTAACACTAGTCCTAACCCTAACCCTAACCCATACCCTACGCCCTACCCGAACCCCTCCCCGAACCCGTACCCTAAGCCGTACCCTAACACTCACCCTAACCCTAACCCTAACACTAATCTACCCTTGACTGCTTCTGCCTCCAGTAGATTTCCTAAGCACTAGTGTTTTAAGGAACAGGTTAAAAAGAGAATCCTAATGTGATTTCGTGATAATGGGTGTGTTCCTTATCTTCTCCTAGTGTCTAAACTCTTCTCCATGACTGGACACCAAAATAATATTCCTTTACGTGCTAAGGGGTATCTAGAGAGTGGGATAGGTTTAATAACTACCCTCACCCTAACGCATACCCTAACCCTAACCCCTACCCTAACCCTAACGCGTACCCTAATCCTAACCCGTACCCTAAACCGAGCCCTAACCCTAACACTAGTCCTAACCCTAACCCTAACCCATACCCTACGCCCTACCCGAACCCCTCCCCGAACCCGTACCCTAAGCCGTACCCTAACCCTCACCCTAACCCTAACCCTAACACTACGCTACCCTTGACTGCTTCTGCCTCCAATAGATTTCCTAAGCACTAGTGTTTTAAGGAACAGGTTAAAAAGAGAATCCTAATGTGATTTCGTGATAATGGGTGTGTTCCTTATCTTCTCCTAGTGTCTAAACTCTTCTCCATGCCTGGACACCCAAATAATATTCCTTTACGTGCTAAGGGGTATCTAGAGAGTGGGATAGGTTTAATAACTACCCTCACCCTAAAGCATACCCTAACCCTAACCCCTACCCTAACCCTAACGCGTACCCTAATCCTAACCCGTACCCTAAACCGAGCCCTAACCCTAACCCATACCCTAAGCCCTACCCGAACCCCTCCCCGAACCCGTACCCTAAGCCGTACCCTAACCCTCACCCTAACCCTAACCCTAACCCTAAGCTACCCTTGACTGCTTTTGCCTCCAATAGTTTTCCTAAGCACTAGTGTTTTAAGGAACAGTTTAAAAAGAGAATCCTAATGTGATTTCTTGATAATGGGTGTGTTCCTTATCTTCTCCTAGTGTCTAACCTCTTCTCCATGGCTGGACCCCCAAATAATATTCCTTTACGTGCTAAGGGGTATCTAGAGAGTGGGATAGGTTTAATAACTACCCTCACCCTATCGCGTACCCTTACCCAAACCCCTACCCTAACACGAACGCGTACCCTAATCCTAACCCGTACCCTAAACCGAGCCCTAACCCTAACACTAACCCTAACCCTAACCCTAACCCATACCCTACGCCCTACCCGAACCCCTCCCCCAACCCGTACCCTAAGCTATACCCTAACCCTCACCCTAACCCTAACCCTAACCCTAAGCTACCCTTGACTGCTTCTGCCTGCAATAGATTTCCGAAGCACTAGTGTTTTAAGGAACAGGTTAAAAAGAGAATCCTAATGTGATTTCTTGATAATGGGTGTGTTCCTTATCTTCTCCTAGTGTCTAAACTCTTCTCCATGGCTGGAAAACCAAATAATATTCCTTTACGTGCTAAGGGGTATCTAGAGAGTGGGATAGGTTTAATAACTAACCTCACCCTATCGCGTACCCTTACCCTAACCCCTACCCTAACACTAACGCGTACCCTAATCCTAACCCGTACCCTAAACCGAGCCCAAACCCTAACACTAACCCTAACCCTAACCCTAACCCATACCTAACCCTAACGCGTACACTAATCCTAACCCGTACACTAAACCGAGCCCTAACCCTAACACTAGTCCTAACCCTAAACCTAACCCATACCCTACGCCCTACCCGAACCCCTCCCCGAACCCGTACCCTAAGCCGTACCCTAACCCTCACCCTAACCCTAACCCTAACACTAAGCTACCCTTGACTGCTTCTGCCTCCAATAGATTTCCTAAGCACTAGTGTTTTAAGGAACAGGTTAAAAAGAGAATCCTAATGTGATTTCGTGATAATGGGTGTGTTCCTTATCTTCTCCTAGTGTCTAAACTCTTCTCCATGCCTGGACACCCAAATAATATTCCTTTACGTGCTAAGGGGTATCTAGAGAGTGGGATAGGTTTAATAACTACCCTCACCCTAAAGCATACCCTAACCCTAACCCCTACCCTAACCCTAACGCGTACCCTAATCCTAACCCATACCCTATACCGAGCCCTAACCCTAACCCATACCCTAAGCCCTACCCGAACCCCTCCCGAACCCGTACCCTAAGCCGTACCCTAACCCTCACCCTAAACCTAACCCTAACCCTAAGCTACCCTTGACTGCTTTTGCCTCCAATAGATTTCCTAAGCACTAGTGTTTTAAGAAACAGTTTAAAAAGAGAATCCTAATGTGATTTCTTGATAATGGGTGTGTTCCTTATCTTCTCCTAGTGTCTAAACTCTTCTCCATGGCTGGACCCCCAAATAATATTCCTTTACGTGCTAAGGGGTATCTAGAGAGTGGGATAGGTTTAATAACTAACCTCACCCTATCGCGTAACCTTACCCTAACCCCTACCCTAACACGAACGCGTACCCTAATCCTAACCCGTACCCTAAACCGAGCCCTAACCCTAACACTAACCCTAACCCTAACCCATATCCTACGCCCTACCCGAACCCCTCCCCGAACCCGTACCCTAAGCCGTACCCTAACCCTCACCCTAACCCTAACCCTAACCCTAAGCTACCCTTGACTGCTTCTGCCTCCAATAGATTTCCTAAGCACTAGTGTTTTAAGGAACAGTTTAAAAAGAGAATCCTAATGTGATTTCTTGATAATGGGTGTGTTCCTTATCTTCTCCTAGTGTCTAAACTCTTCTCCATGGTTGGACCCCCAAATAATATTCCTTTACGTGCTAAGGGGTATCTAGAGAGTGGGATAGGTTTAATAACTACCCTCACCCTGAAGCGTACCCTAACCCTAAACCCTACCCTAACCCTAACGCGTACCCTAATCCTAACCCGTACCCTAAACCGAGCCCTAACCCTAACACTAACCCTAACCCTAACCCTAACCCATACCCTACGCCCTACCCGAACCCTCCCCGAACCCGTACCCTAAGCCGTACCCTAACCCTCACCCTAACCCTAACCCTAACCCTAAGCTACCCTTGACTGCTTCTGCCTGCAATAGATTTCCTAAGCACTAGTGTTTTAAGGAACAGTTTAAAAAGAGAATCATATTGTGATTTCTTGATAATGGGTGTGTTCCTTATCTTCTCCTAGTATCTAAACTCTTCTCCATGGCTGGACCCCCAAATAATATTCCTTTACGTGCTAAGGGGTATCTAGAGAGTGGGATAGGTTTAATAACTACCCTCACCCTAAAGCGTACCCTAACCCTAAACCCTACCCTAACCCTAACGCGTACCCTAATCCTAACCCGTATCCTCAACCGAGCCCTAACCCTAACACTAACCCTAACCCTAACCCTAAACCATACCCTACGCCCTACCCGAACCCCTCCCCGAACCCGTACCCTAAGCCGTACCCTAACCCTCACCCTAACCCTATCCCTAACCCTAAGCTACCCTTGATTGCTTCTGCCTCCAATAGATTTCCTAAGCACTAGTGTATTAAGGAACAGGTTAAAAAGAGAATCCTAATGTGATTTCGTGATAATGGGTGTGTTACTTATCTTCTCCTAGTGTCTAAACTCTTCTCCATGGCTGGAGCCCAAAAAATATTCCTTTACGTGCTAAGGGGTATCTAGAGAGTGGGATATGTTTAATAACTACCCTCACCCTAACGCATACCCTAACCCTAACCCCTACCCTAACCCTAACGCGTACCCTAATCCTAACCCGTACCCTAAACCGAGCCCTAACCCTAACACTAGTCCTAACCCTAACACTAACCCATACCCTACGCCCTACCCGAACCCCTCCCCGAACCCGTACCCTAAGCCGTACCCTAACACTCACCCTAACCCTAACCCTAACACTAATCTACCCTTGACTGCTTCTGCCTCCAGTAGATTTCCTAAGCACTAGTGTTTTAAGGAACAGGTTAAAAAGAGAATCCTAATGTGATTTCGTGATAATGGGTGTGTTCCTTATCTTCTCCTAGTGTCTAAACTCTTCTCCATGACTGGACACCAAAATAATATTCCTTTACGTGCTAAGGGGTATCTAGAGAGTGGGATAGGTTTAATAACTACCCTCACCCTAACGCATACCCTAACCCTAACCCCTACCCTAACCCTAACGCGTACCCTAATCCTAACCCGTACCCTAAACCGAGCCCTAACCCTAACACTAGTCCTAACCCTAACCCTAACCCATACCCTACGCCCTACCCGAACCCCTCCCCGAACCCGTACCCTAAGCCGTACCCTAACCCTCACCCTAACCCTAACCCTAACCCTAAGCTACCCTTGACTGCTTCTGCCTGCAATAGATTTCCTAAGCACTAGTGTTTTAAGGAACAGTTTAAAAAGAGAATCATATTGTGATTTCTTGATAATGGGTGTGTTCCTTATCTTCTCCTAGTATCTAAACTCTTCTCCATGGCTGGACCCCCAAATAATATTCCTTTACGTGCTAAGGGGTATCTAGAGAGTGGGATAGGTTTAATAACTACCCTCACCCTAAAGCGTACCCTAACCCTAAACCCTACCCTAACCCTAACGCGTACCCTAATCCTAACCCGTATCCTCAACCGAGCCCTAACCCTAACACTAACCCTAACCCTAACCCTAAACCATACCCTACGCCCTACCCGAACCCCTCCCCGAACCCGTACCCTAAGCCGTACCCTAACCCTCACCCTAACCCTATCCCTAACCCTAAGCTACCCTTGATTGCTTCTGCCTCCAATAGATTTCCTAAGCACTAGTGTATTAAGGAACAGGTTAAAAAGAGAATCCTAATGTGATTTCGTGATAATGGGTGTGTTACTTATCTTCTCCTAGTGTCTAAACTCTTCTCCATGGCTGGAGCCCAAAAAATATTCCTTTACGTGCTAAGGGGTATCTAGAGAGTGGGATATGTTTAATAACTACCCTCACCCTAACGCATACCCTAACCCTAACCCCTACCCTAACCCTAACGCGTACCCTAATCCTAACCCGTACCCTAAACCGAGCCCTAACCCTAACACTAGTCCTAACCCTAACACTAACCCATACCCTACGCCCTACCCGAACCCCTCCCCGAACCCGTACCCTAAGCCGTACCCTAACACTCACCCTAACCCTAACCCTAACACTAATCTACCCTTGACTGCTTCTGCCTCCAGTATATTTCCTAAGCACTAGTGTTTTAAGGAACAGGTTAAAAAGAGAATCCTAATGTGATTTCGTGATAATGGGTGTGTTCCTTATCTTCTCCTAGTGTCTAAACTCTTCTCCATGACTGGACACCAAAATAATATTCCTTTACGTGCTAAGGGGTATCTAGAGAGTGGGATAGGTTTAATAACTACCCTCACCCTAACGCATACCCTAACCCTAACCCCTACCCTAACCCTAACGCGTACCCTAATCCTAACCCGTACCCTAAACCGAGCCTTAACCCTAACACTAGTCCTAACCCTAACCCTAACCCATACCCTACGCCCTACCCGAACCCCTCCCCGAACCCGTACCCTAAGCCGTACCCTAACCCTCACCCTAACCCTAACCCTAACACTACGCTACCCTTGACTGCTTCTGCCTCCAATAGATTTCCTAAGCACTAGTGTTTTAAGGAACAGGTTAAAAAGAGAATCCTAATGTGATTTCGTGATAATGGGTGTGTTCCTTATCTTCTCCTAGTGTCTAAACTCTTCTCCATGCCTGGACACCCAAATAATATTCCTTTACGTGCTAAGGGGTATCTAGAGAGTGGGATAGGTTTAATAACTACCCTCACCCTAAAGCATACCCTAACCCTAACCCCTACCCTAACCCTAACGCGTACCCTAATCCTAACCCGTACCCTAAACCGAGCCCTAACCCTAACCCATACCCTAAGCCCTACCCGAACCCCTCCCCGAACCCGTACCCTAAGCCGTACCCTAACCCTCACCCTAACCCTAACCCTAACCCTAAGCTACCCTTGACTGCTTTTGCCTCCAATAGTTTTCCTAAGCACTAGTGTTTTAAGGAACAGTTTAAAAAGAGAATCCTAATGTGATTTCTTGATAATGGGTGTGTTCCTTATCTTCTCCTAGTGTCTAACCTCTTCTCCATGGCTGGACCCCCAAATAATATTCCTTTACGTGCTAAGGGGTATCTAGAGAGTGGGATAGGTTTAATAACTACCCTCACCCTATCGCGTACCCTTACCCAAACCCCTACCCTAACACGAACGCGTACCCTAATCCTAACCCGTACCCGAAACCGAGCCCTAACCCTAACACTAACCCTAACCCTAACCCTAACCCATACCCTACGCCCTACCCGAACCCCTCCCCCAACCAGTACCCTAAGCTATACCCTAACCCTCACCCTAACCCTAACCCTAACCCTAAGCTACCCTTGACTGCTTCTGCCTGCAATAGATTTCCGAAGCACTAGTGTTTTAAGGAACAGGTTAAAAAGAGAATCCTAATGTGATTTCTTGATAATGGGTGTGTTCCTTATCTTCTCCTAGTGTCTAAACTCTTCTCCATGCCTGGACCCCCAAATAATATTCCTTTACGTGCTAAGGGGTGTCTAGAGAGTGGGATAGGTTTAATAACTAACCTCACCCTATCGCGTACCCTTACCCTAACCCCTACCCTAACACGAACGCGTACCCTAATCCTAACCCGTACCCTAAACCGAGCCCTAACCCTAACACTAACCCTAACCCTAACCCTAAGCCATACCCTACGCCCTACCCGAACCCCTCCCCGAACCCGTACCCTAAGCCGTACCCTAACCCTCACCCTAACCCTATCCCTAACCCTAAGCTACCCTTGATTGCTTCTGCCTCCAATAGATTTCCTAAGCACTAGTGTATTAAGGAACAGGTTAAAAAGAGAATCCTAATGTGATTTCGTGATAATGGGTGTGTTCCTTATCTTCTCCTAGTGTCTAATCTCTTCTCCATGGCTGGAGCCCAAAAAATATTCCTTTACGTGCTAAGGGGTATCTAGAGAGTGGGATAGGTTTAATAACTACCCTCACCCTAACGCATACCCTAACCCTAACCCCTACCCTAACCCTAACGCGTACCCTAATCCTAACCCGTACCCTAAACCGAGCCCTAACCCTAACACTAGTCCTAACCCTAACCCTAACCCATACCCTAAGCCCTACCCGAACCCCTCCCCGAACCCGTACCCTAAGCCGTACCCTAACACTCACCCTAACCCTAACCCTAACACTAATCTACCCTTGACTGCTTCTGCCTCCAATAGATTTCCTAAGCACTAGTGTTTTAAGGAACAGGTTAAAAAGAGAATCCTAATGTGATTTCGTGATAATGGGTGTGTTCCTTATCTTCTCCTAGTGTCTAAACTCTTCTCCATGTCTGGACACCAAAATAATATTCCTTTACGTGCTAAGGGGTATCTAGAGAGTGGGATAGGTTTAATAACTACCCTCACCCTAACGCATACCCTAACCCTAACCCCTACCCTAACCCTAACGCGTACCCTAATCCTAACCCGTACCCTAAACCGAGCCCTAACCCTAACACTAGTCCTAACCCTAACCCTAACCCATACCCTACGCCCTACCCGAACCCCTCCCCGAACCCGTACCCTAAGCCGTACCCTAACCCTCACCCTAACCCTAACCCTAACACTACGCTACCCTTGACTGCTTCTGCCTCCAATAGATTTCCTAAGCACTAGTGTTTTAAGGAACAGGTTAAAAAGAGAATCCTAATGTGATTTCGTGATAATGGGTGTGTTCCTTATCTTCTCCTAGTGTCTAAACTCTTCTCCATGCCTGGACACCCAAATAATATTCCTTTACGTGCTAAGGGGTATCTAGAGAGTGGGATAGGTTTAATAACTACCCTCACCCTAAAGCATACCCTAACCCTAACCCCTACCCTAACCCTAACGCGTACCCTAATCCTAACCCGTACCCTAAACCGAGCCCTAACCCTAACCCATACCCTAAGCCCTACCCGAACCCCTCCCCGAACCCGTACCCTAAGCCGTACCCTAACCCTCACCCTAACCCTAACCCTAACCCTAAGCTACCCTTGACTGCTTCTGCCTCCAATAGATTTCCTAAGCACTAGTGTTTTAAGGAACAGTTTAAAAAGAGAATCCTAATGTGATTTCTTGATAATGGGTGTGTTCCTTATCTTCTCCTAGTGTCTAAACTCTTCTCCATGGTTGGACCCCCAAATAATATTCCTTTACGTGCTAAGGGGTATCTAGAGAGTGGGATAGGTTTAATAACTACCCTCACCCTGAAGCGTACCCTAACCCTAACCCCTACCCTAACCCTAACGCGTACCCTAATCCTAACCCGTACCCTAAACCGAGCCCTAATCCTAACCCTAACCCTAACCCTAACCCATACCCTACGCCCTACCCGAACCCCTCCCCGAACCCGTACCCTAAGCCGTACCCTAACCCTCACACTAACCCTAACCCTAACCCTAAGCTACCCTTGACTGCTTCTGCCTGCAATAGATTTCCTAAGCACTAGTGTTTTAAGGAACAGTTTAAAAAGAGAATCATATTGTGATTTCTTGATAATGGGTGTGTTCCTTATCTTCTCCTAGTATCTAAACTCTTCTCCATGGCTGGACCCCCAAATAATATTCCTTTACGTGCTAAGGGGTATCTAGAGAGTGGGATAGGTTTAATAACTACCCTCACCCTAAAGCGTACCCTAACCCTAACCCCTACCCTAACCCTAACGCGTACCCTAATCCTAACCTGTACCCTCAACCGAGCCCTAACCCTAACACTAACCCTAACCCTAACCCTAACCCATACCCTATGCCCTACCCGAACCCCTCCCCGAACCCGTACCCTAAGCCGTACCCTAACCCTCACCCTAACCCTAACCCTAACCCTAAGCTACCCTTGATTGCTTCTGCCTCCATTAGATTTCCTAAGCACTAGTGTTTTAAGGAACAGG
Organism: Balaenoptera acutorostrata; assembly: GCF_949987535.1. Lineage (NCBI taxonomy): Eukaryota > Metazoa > Chordata > Mammalia > Artiodactyla > Balaenopteridae > Balaenoptera > Balaenoptera acutorostrata. The sequence continues at coordinate 4,551 of NW_026645796.1, read as the reverse complement.
TTAAAAAGAGAATCCTAATGTGATTTCTTGATAATGGGTGTGTTCCTTATCTTCTCCTAGTGTCTAACCTCTTCTCCATGGCTGGACCCCCAAATAATATTCCTTTACGTGCTAAGGGATATCTAGAGAGTGGGATAGGTTTAATAACTACCGTCACCCTAACGCATACCCTAACCCTAACCCCTACCCTAACCCTAACGCGTACCCTAATCCTAACCCGTACCCTAAACCGAGCCCTAACCCTAACACTAGTCCAAACCCTAACCCTAACCCATACCCTACACCCTACCCGAACCCCTCCCCGAACCCGTACCCTAAGCCGTACCCTAACCCTCACCCTAACCCTAACCCTAACCCTAAGCTACCCTTGACTGCTTCTGCCTCCAATAGATTTCCTAAGCACTATTGTTTTAAGGAACAATTTAAAAAGAGAATCCTAATGTGATTTCTTGATAATGGGTGTGTTCTTTATCTTCTCCTAGTATCTAAACTCTTCTCCATTGCTGGACCACCAAATAATATTCCTTTACGTGCTAAGGGGTATCTAGAGAGTGGGATAGGTTTAATAACTAACCTCACCCTATCGCGTACCCTTACCCTAACCCCTACCCTAACACTAACGCGTACCCTAATCCTAACCCGTACCCTAAACCGAGCCCAAACCCTAACACTAACCCTAACCCTAACACTAACCCATACCCTACGCCCTACCCGAACCCCTCCCCGAACCCGTACACTAAGCTGTACCCTAACCCTCACCCTAACCCTAACCCTAACCCTAAGCTACCCTTGACTGCTTCTGCCTGCAATAGATTTCCGAAGCACTAGTGTTTTAAGGAACAGGTTAAAAAGAGAATCCTAATGTGATTTCTTAATAATGGGTGTGTTCCTTATCTTCTCCTAGTGTCTAAACTCTTCTCCATGGCTGGACCCCCAAATAATATTCCTTTACGTGCTAAGGGGTATCTAGAGAGTGGGATAGGTTTAATAACTACCCTCACCCTAACGCGTACCCTAACCCTAACCCCTACCCTAACCCTAACGCGTACCCTAATCCTAACCCGTACCCTCAACCGAGCCCTAACCCTAACACTAACCCTAACCCTAACCCTAACCCATATCCTACGCCCTACCCGAACCCCTCCCCGAACCCGTACCCTAAGCCGTACCCTAACCCTCACCCTAACCCTAACCCTAACCCTAAGCTACCCTTGATTGCTTCTGCCTCCATTAGATTTCCTAAGCACTAGTGTTTTAAGGAACAGGTTAAAAAGAGAATCCTAATGTGATTTCTTGATAATGGGTGTGTTCCTTATCTTCTCCTAGTGTCTAACCTCTTCTCCATGGCTGGACCCCCAAATAATATTCCTTTACGTGCTAAGGGGTATCTAGAGAGTGGGATAGGTTTAATAACTACCGTCACCCTAACGCATACCCTAACCCTAACCCCTACCCTAACCCTAACGCGTACCCTAATCCTAACCCGTACCCTAAACCGAGCCCTAACCCTAACACTAGTCCTAACCCTAACCCTAACCCATACCCTACCCCCTACCCGAACCCCTCCCCGAACCCGTACCCTAAGCCGTACCCTAACCCTCACCCTAACCCTAACCCTAACCCTAAGCTACCCTTGATTGCTTCTGCCTCCATTAGATTTCCTAAGCACTAGTGTTTTAAGGAACAGGTTAAAAAGAGAATCCTAATGTGATTTCTTGATAATGGGTGTGTTCCTTATCTTCTCCTAGTGTCTAACCTCTTCTCCATGGCTGGACCCCCAAATAATATTCCTTTACGTGCTAAGGGATATCTAGAGAGTGGGATAGGTTTAATAACTACCGTCACCCTAACGCATACCCTAACCCTAACCCCTACCCTAACCCTAACGCGTACCGTAATCCTAACCCGTACCCTAAACCGAGCCCTAACCCTAACACTAGTCCAAACCCTAACCCTAACCCATACCCTACACCCTACCCGAACCCCTCCCCGAACCCGTACCCTAAGCCGTACCCTAACCCTCACCCTAACCCTCACCCTAACCCTAAGCTACCCTTGACTGCTTCTGCCTCCAATAGATTTCCTAAGCACTATTGTTTTAAGGAACAAGTTAAAAAGAGAATCCTAATGTGATTTCTTGATAATGGGTGTGTTCTTTATCTTCTCCTAGTATCTAAACTCTTCTCCATGGCTGGACCACCAAATAATATTCCTTTACGTGCTAAGGGGTATCTAGAGAGTGGGATAGGTTTAATAACTAACCTCACCCTATCGCGTACCCTTATCCTAACACCTACCCTAACACTAACGCGTACCCTAATCCTAACCCGTACCCTAAACCGAGCCCAAACCCTAACACTAACCCTAACCCTAACCCTAACCCATACCTAACCCTAACGCGTACCCTAATCCTAACCCGTACACTAAACCGAGCCCTAACCCTAACACTAGTCCTAACCCTAACCTTAACCCATACCCTACGCCCTACCCGAACCCCTCCCCGAACCCGTACCCTAAGCCGTACCCTAACCCTCACCCTAACCCTAACCCTAACACTAAGCTACCCTTGACTGCTTCTGCCTCCAATAGATTTCCTAAGCACTAGTGTTTTAAGGAACAGGTTAAAAAGAGAATCCTAATGTGATTTCGTGATAATGGGTGTGTTCCTTATCTTCTCCTAGTGTCTAAACTCTTCTCCATGCCTGGACACCCAAATAATATTCCTTTACGTGCTAAGGGGTATCTAGAGAGTGGGATAGGTTTAATAACTACCCTCACCCTAAAGCATACCCTAACCCTAACCCCTACCCTAACCCTAACGCGTACCCTAATCCTAACCCGTACCCTAAACCGAGCCCTAACCCTAACCCATACCCTAAGCCCTACCCGAACCCCTCCCCGAACCCGTACCCTAAGCCGTACCCTAACCCTCACCCTAACCCTAACCCTAACCCTAAGCTACCCTTGACTGCTTTTGCCTCCAATAGTTTTCCTAAGCACTAGTGTTTTAAGGAACAGTTTAAAAAGAGAATCCTAATGTGATTTCTTGATAATGGGTGTGTTCCTTATCTTCTCCTAGTGTCTAACCTCTTCTCCATGGCTGTACCCCCAAATAATATTCCTTTACGTGCTAAGGGGTATCTAGAGAGTGGGATAGGTTTAATAACTAACCTCACCCTATCGCGTACCCTTACCCTAACCCCTACCCTAACACGAACGCGTACCCTAATCCTAACCCGTACCCTAAACCGAGCCCTAACCCTAACACTAACCCTAACCCTAACCCTAACCCATACCCTACGCCCTACCCGAACCCCTCCCCGAACCCGTACCCTAAGCCGTACCCTAACCCTCACCCTAACCCTATCCCTAACCCTAAGCTACCCTTGATTGCTTCTGCCTCCAATAGATTTCCTAAGCACTAGTGTATTAAGGAACAGGTTAAAAAGAGAATCCTAATGTGATTTCGTGATAATGGGTGTGTTCCTTATCTTCTCCTAGTGTCTAAACTCTTCTCCATGGCTGGAGCCCAAAAAATATTCCTTTACGTGCTAAGGGGTATCTAGAGAGTGGGATAGGTTTAATAACTACCCTCACCCTAACGCATACCCTAACCCTAACCCCTACCCTAACCCTAACGCGTACCCTAATCCTAACCCGTACCCTAAACCGAGCCCTAACCCTAACACTAGTCCTAACCCTAACCCTAACCCATACCCTAAGCCCTACCCGAACCCCTCCCCGAACCCGTACCCTAAGCCGTACCCTAACACTCACCCTAACCCTAACCCTAACACTAATCTACCCTTGACTGCTTCTGCCTCCAATAGATTTCCTAAGCACTAGTGTTTTAAGGAACAGGTTAAAAAGAGAATCCTAATGTGATTTCGTGATAATGGGTGTGTTCCTTATCTTCTCCTAGTGTCTAAACTCTTCTCCATGTCTGGACACCAAAATAATATTCCTTTACGTGCTAAGGGGTATCTAGAGAGTGGGATAGGTTTAATAACTACCCTCACCCTAACGCATACCCTAACCCTAACCCCTACCCTAACCCTAACGCGTACCCTAATCCTAACCCGTACCCTAAACCGAGCCCTAACCCTAACACTAGTCCTAACCCTAACCCTAACCCATACCCTACGCCCTACCCGAACCCCTCCCCGAACCCGTACCCTAAGCCGTACCCTAACCCTCACCCTAACCCTAACCCTAACACTACGCTACCCTTGACTGCTTCTGCCTCCAATAGATTTCCTAAGCACTAGTGTTTTAAGGAACAGGTTAAAAAGAGAATCCTAATGTGATTTCGTGATAATGGGTGTGTTCCTTATCTTCTCCTAGTGTCTAAACTCTTCTCCATGCCTGGACACCCAAATAATATTCCTTTACGTGCTAAGGGGTATCTAGAGAGTGGGATAGGTTTAATAACTACCCTCACCCTAAAGCATACCCTAACCCTAACCCCTACCCTAACCCTAACGCGTACCCTAATCCTAACCCGTACCCTAAACCGAGCCCTAACCCTAACCCATACCCTAAGCCCTACCC
>NW_026645795.1:300000-388000 GCF_949987535.1 Balaenoptera acutorostrata | reverse complement strand
GCAAAACGTGGACAATGATGCCCTTGGCCAAAAAGGGCGTATGCGTTTTTTCCTGAATATATTCAGGAAAAAACGCATACGCGCTTTTTGGCCAACCAAGCAACCTGGAAAGGCAAATCAGAGCTCGAAAGAAGTCTCGCTTCCCAGCGGGCAAAAGGGCCATGCGGAAAAAAGTGTCCAAACCAGAAATGCAGGACCGGCCATGGAGAAATGGGAGCCTTGCTACGCTGATGGGCGGGATGTAAATTGCCAACAGCCACTCTGGAGAAGTGTACGGTGTGTCCTGAAACATCTAAAAAACACAGCTTTGAGAGCATAGGGCACTTCCACTCATGGGCGTATAAATTGGGAAAACTAAAAATCAGCAAGACACAGGCACCCCAAAGTTTAGGGCTGCTCTGTTGACAAGAACCCCCACTTCATTACACCTTAAATATCCTAGGAAAGAGAAAAATGGATAAAGAAGTTGTGGTCCTCATGTACAATGGAATATCACTCAGCCATGAAATCAACGTCATAAGGCTAGTAGCAGCACGATGAGTGGATTTAGGTACGACGATTCTAAGTGAAATAAGTCACACAGAAAAAGACACTTATCCTAAGATATCACTTCTAGAGGGAATGTAAAAACCGCTACACTTGAACTGAATTGCAAAACAGAACAGAGTCACACGTTTACAAAACACACTATGGCTGCTGAACGGGAAAGGTGAGGTGGGGTGATGCATAAAACAAGGGTTTCAAATTAGCTCAGATACCGTTCCATAAACCCAATATGTAAGAGACAAGACCTATTCCTTTTTCAGTGAACTGGACTCAACACCCCCTATTCACCGCACAAGAATATATCTGACTAGTAAGAATCTTCAAACCTATGTATTGATATCTCTCTGTAAGTGAGTCAAGGGCGTGTAAAGCGGCATAAACACAGCCGTGAAAAGCAGCTAAACCCCATTATAAAAATAAATTACTTTTCAAAACCCGTGAAACAAAGACAGTGAAAGAGAGAGAAATTCTTACAAAATTCGTTCAGGGGCTGTGATGCAACCTGGATTGACCATATCTAGACCCACAGCTGATTGAGACATAAGGGTGGACACTCTTGGGGCTGAGAGGTTCGGTGAGGTTGGGTGAGCCAACGCAGACCCTTTCAAGTAATACTGCATGGTACTCATCCCATGGGTCCCAAATCTCCAGGTTCAAGGGCATCTTCCTACATCGAAAACAGGCATGAGAAACCCAGAAGATGGTACACCGTGTGATCGGGAAAGGTTTCTAAAACGCACCTCATTTCTCATCTCCTTTGCTCGGGTTCGCCATTCCAGCCGATTTACTAGCCATCTCCCTCCTTGGAGAATCAGCACCTTTAACCTCGTGTTCCGTAAAGGTTGCAATTTGTCCTGAGGATGAACGGGAAGAGGGGGAACCAATGAGAGACTAGCTCTAGGTGTTGGGACAGTCACAGGTCACTCTATTTTCCCATCAGGAAGAAGAATTAAGCACAAGCTCAGCCTGCCCCCCAGAACCAGAAGAGGGCCTGAAGCAATCCTGCGCTTTTGCGGCCAGCTCCCAAAAAAGCGAGTTGAAAAATGGAGCTCAGGGGCACTGCAATTCACAAACCTGCAGAGCTTTAAATGATACCTCTCGTCCACAAATATATTAAGGGAAGGCAACGAAGAGGCTTTGAAAGCAAGGCAGAATTGCCGGAAACAGATTTCAGGAGGTAGATTCAAATCGCCTTGAAAGCACATGAAAAGCGGCAAAACGTGGACAATGATGCCCTTGGCCAAAAAGGGCGTATGCGTTTTTTCCTGAATATATTCAGGAAAAAGCACATAGGCCCTTGTTGGCCAACCAAGCAACCTGGAAAGGCCAATCAGTGCTCCAAAGAAGTCTGGCTTCCCAGCGGACAAAAGGGCCATGCGGAAAAAAGTGTCCAAACCAGAAATGCAGGACCGGCCATGGAGAAATGGGAGCCTTGCTACGCTGATGGGCGGGATGTAAATTGCCAACAGCCACTCTGGAGAAGTGTACGGTGTGTCCTGAAACATCTAAAAAACACAGCTTGGAGAGCATAGGGCACTTCCACTCATGGGCGTATAAATTGGGAAAACTAAAAATCAGCAAGACACAGGCACCCCAAAGTTTAGGGCTGCTCTGTTGACAAGAACCCCCACTTCATTACACCTTAAATGTCCTAGGAAAGAGAAAAATGGATAAAGAAGTTGTGGTCCTCATGTACAATGGAATATCACTCAGCCATGAAATCAACGTCATAAGGCTAGTAGCAGCACGATGAGTGGATTTAGGTACGACGATTCTAAGTGAAATAAGTCACACAGAAAAAGACACTTATCCTAAGATATCACTTCTAGAGGGAATGTAAAAACCGCTACACTTGAACTGAATTGCAAAACAGAACAGAGTCACACGTTTACAAAACACACTATGGCTGCTGAACGGGAAAGGTGAGGTGGGGTGATGCATAAAACAAGGGTTTCAAATTAGCTCAGATACCGTTCCATAAACCCAATATGTAAGAGACAAGACCTATTCCTTTTTCAGTGAACTGGACTCAACACCCCCTATTCACCGCACAAGAATATATCTGACTAGTAAGAATCTTCAAACCTATGTATTGATATCTCTCTGTAAGTGAGTCAAGGGCGTGTAAAGCGGCATAAACACAGCCGTGAAAAGCAGCTAAACCCCATTATAAAAATAAATTACTTTTCAAAACCCGTGAAACAAAGACAGTGAAAGAGAGAGAAATTCTTACAAAATTCGTTCAGGGGCTGTGATGCAACCTGGATTGACCATATCTAGACCCACAGCTGATTGAGACATAAGGGTGGACACTCTTGGGGCTGAGAGGTTCGGTGAGGTTGGGTGAGCCAACGCAGACCCTTTCAAGTAATACTGCATGGTACCCATCCCATGGGTCCCAAATCTCCAGGTTCAAGGGCATCTTCCTACATCGAAAACAGGCATGAGAAACCCAGAAGATGGTACACCGTGTGATCGGGAAAGGTTAATAAAACGCACCTCATTTCTCATCTCCTTTGGTCGTGTTCGCCATTCCAGCCGATTTACTAGCAATCTCCCTCCTTGGATAATCAGCACCTTTAACCTCCTGTTCCGTACAGGTTGCAAATTGTCCTGAGGATGAACGGGAAGAGGGGGAACCAATGAGAGACTAGCTCTAGGTGTTGGGACAGGCACAGGTCACTCTATTTTCCCATCAGGAAGAAGAATTAAGCACAAGCTCAGCCTGCCCCCCAGAACCAGAAGAGGGCCTGAAGCAATCCTGCGCTTTTGCGGCCCGCTCCCAAAAAAGCGAGTTGAAAAATGGAGCTCAGGGGCACTGCAATTCACAAACCTGCAGAGTTTTAAATGATACCTCTCGTCCACAAATATATTAAGGGAAGGCAACGAAGAGGCTTTGAAAGCAAGGCAGAATTGCCGGAAACAGATTTCAGGAGGTAGATTCGAATCGCCTTGAAAGCACATGAAAAGCGGCAAAACGTGGACAATGATGCCCTTGGCCAAAAAGGGCGTATGCGTTTTTTCCTGAATATATTCAGGAAAAAACGCATACGCCCTTTTTGGCCAACCAAGCAACCTGGAAAGGCAAATCAGCGCTCCAAGGAAGTCTCGCTTCCCAGCGGGCAAAAGGGCCATGCGGAAAAAAGTGTCCAAACAAGAAATGCAGGACCGGCCATGGAGAAATGGGAGCCTTGCTACGCTGATGGGTGGGATGTAAATTGCCAACAGCCACTCTGGAGAAGTGTACGGTGTGTCCTGAAACATCTAAAAAACACAGCTTGGAGAGCATAGGGCACTTCCACTCATGGGCGTATAAATTGGGAAAACTAAAAATCAGCAAGACACAGGCACCCCAAAGTTTAGGGCTGCTCTGTTGACAAGAACCCCCACTTCATTACACCTTAAATATCCTAGGAAAGAGAAAAATGGATAAAGAAGTTGTGGTCCTCATGTACAATGGAATATCACTCAGCCATGAAATCTACGTCATAAGGCTTGTAGCAGCACGATGAGTGGATTTAGGTACGACGATTCTAAGTGAAATAAGTCACACAGAAAAAGACACTTATCCTAAGATATCACTTATAGAGGGAATGTAAAAACCGCTACACTTGAACTGAATTGCAAAACAGAACAGAGTCACACGTTTAGAAAACACACTATGGCTGCTGAACGGGAAAGGTGAGGTGGGGTGATGCATAAAACAAGGGTTTCAAATTAGCTCAGATACCGTTCCATAAACCCAATATGTAAGAGACAAGACCTATTCCTTTTTCAGTGACCTGGACTCAACACCCCCTATTCACCGCACAAGAATATATCTGACTAGTAAGAATCTTCAAACCTATGTATTGATATCTCTCTGTAAGTGAGTCAAGGGGGTGTAAAGCGGCATAAACACAGCCGTGAAAAGCAGCTAAACCCCATTATAAAAATAAATTACTTTTCAAAACCCGTGAAACAAAGACAGTGAAAGAGAGAGAAATTCTTACAAAATTCGTTCAGGGGCTGTGATGCAACCTGGATTGACCATATCTAGACCCACAGCTGATTGAGACATAAGGGTGGACACTCTTGGGGCTGAGAGGTTCGGTGAGGTTGGGTGAGCCAACGCAGACCCTTTCAAGTAATACTGCATGGTACCCATCCCATGGGTCCCAAATCTCCAGGTTCAAGGGCATCTTCCTACATCGAAAACAGGCATGAGAAACCCAGAAGATGGTACACCGTGTGATCGGGAAAGGTTAATAAAACGCACCTCATTTCTCATCTCCTTTGGTCGGGTTCGCCATTCCAGCCGATTTACTAGCAATCTCCCTCCTTGGATAATCAGCACCTTTAACCTCCTGTTCCGTACAGGTTGCAAATTGTCCTGAGGATGAACGGGAAGAGGGGGAACCAATGAGAGACTAGCTCTAGGTGTTGGGACAGGCACAGGTCACTCTATTTTCCCATCAGGAAGAAGAATTAAGCACAAGCTCAGCCTGCCCCCCAGAACCAGAAGAGGGCCTGAAGCAATCCTGCGCTTTTGCGGCCAGCTCCCAAAAAGCGAGTTGAAAAATGGAGCTCAGGGGCACTGCAATTCACAAACCTGCAGAGTTTTAAATGATACCTCTCGTCCACAAATATATTAAGGGAAGGCAACGAAGAGGCTTTGAAAGCAAGGCAGAATTGCCGGAAACAGATTTCAGGAGGTAGATTCGAATCGCCTTGAAAGCACATGAAAAGCGGCAAAACGTGGACAATGATGCCCTTGGCCAAAAAGGGCGTATGCGTTTTTTCCTGAATATATTCAGGAAAAAGCACATAGGCCCTTGTTGGCCAACCAAGCAACCTGGAAAGGCCAATCAGCGCTCCAAAGAAGTCTGGCTTCCCAGCGGGCAAAAGGGCCATGCGGAAAAAAGTGTCCAAACCAGAAATGCAGGACCGGCCATGGAGAAATGGGAGCCTTGCTACGCTGATGGGCGGGATGTAAATTGCCAACAGCCACTCTGGAGAAGTGTACGGTGTGTCCTGAAACATCTAAAAAACACAGCTTGGAGAGCATAGGGCACTTCCACTCATGGGCGTATAAATTGGGAAAACTAAAAATCAGCAAGACACAGGCACCCCAAAGTTTAGGGCTGCTCTGTTGACAAGAACCCCCACTTCATTACACCTTAAATATCCTAGGAAAGAGAAAAATGGATAAAGAAGTTGTGGTCCTCATGTACAATGGAATATCACTCAGCCATGAAATCAACGTCATAAGGCTAGTAGCAGCACGATGAGTGGATTTAGGTACGACGATTCTAAGTGAAATAAGTCACACAGAAAAAGACACTTATCCTAAGATATCACTTCTAGAGGGAATGTAAAAACCGCTACACTTGAACTGAATTGCAAAACAGAACAGAGTCACACGTTTACAAAACACACTATGGCTGCTGAACGGGAAAGGTGAGGTGGGGTGATGCATAAAACAAGGGTTTCAAATTAGCTCAGATACCGTTCCATAAACCCAATATGTAAGAGACAAGACCTATTCCTTTTTCAGTGAACTGGACTCAACACCCCCTATTCACCACACAAGAATATATCTGACTAGTAAGAATCTTCAAACCTATGTATTGATATCTCTCTGTAAGTGAGTCAAGGGCGTGTAAAGCGGCATAAACACAGCCGTGAAAAGCAGCTAAACCCCATTATAAAAATAAATTACTTTTCAAAACCCGTGAAACAAAGACAGTGAAAGAGAGAGAAATTCTTACAAAATTCGTTCAGGGGCTGTGATGCAACCTGGATTGACCATATCTAGACCCACAGCTGATTGAGACATAAGGGTGGACACTCTTGGGGCTGAGAGGTTCGGTGAGGTTGGGTGAGCCAACGCAGACCCTTTCAAGTAATACTGCATGGTACTCATCCCATGGGTCCCAAATCTCCAGGTTCAAGGGCATCTTCCTACATCGAAAACAGGCATGAGAAACCCAGAAGATGGTACACCGTGTGATCGGGAAAGGTTTCTAAAACGCACCTCATTTCTCATCTCCTTTGGTCGGGTTCGCCATTCCAGCCGATTTACTAGCCATCTCCCTCCTTGGAGAATCAGCACCTTTAACCTCCTGTTCCGTAAAGGTTGCAATTTGTCCTGAGGATGAACGGGAAGAGGGGGAACCAATGAGAGACTAGCTCTAGGTGTTGGGACAGGCACAGGTCACTCTATTTTCCCATCAGGAAGAAGAATTAAGCACAAGCTCAGCCTGCCCCCCAGAACCAGAAGAGGGCCTGAAGCAATCCTGCGCTTTTGCGGCCAGCTCCCAAAAAAGCGAGTTGAAAAATGGAGCTCAGGGGCACTGCAATTCACAAACCTGCAGAGCTTTAAATGATACCTCTCGTCCACAAATATATTAAGGGAAGGCAACGAAGAGGCTTTGAAAGCAAGGCAGAATTGCCGGAAACAGATTTCAGGAGGTAGATTCAAATCGCCTTGAAAGCACATGAAAAGCGGCAAAACGTGGACAATGATGCCCTTGGCCAAAAAGGGCGTATGCGTTTTTTCCTGAATATATTCAGGAAAAAACGCATACGCCCTTTTTGGCCAACCAAGCAACCTGGAAAGGCCAATCAGCGCTCCAAAGAAGTCTGGCTTCCCAGCGGGCAAAAGGGCCATGCGGAAAAAAGTGTCCAAACCAGAAATGCAGGACCGGCCATGGAGAAATGGGAGCCTTGCTACGCTGATGGGCGGGATGTAAATTGCCAACAGCCACTCTGGAGAAGTGTACGGTGTGTCCTGAAACATCTAAAAAACACAGCTTGGAGAGCAAAGGGCACTTCCACTCATGGGCGTATAAATTGGGAAAACTAAAAATCAGCAAGACACAGGCACCCCAAAGTTTAGGGCTGCTCTGTTGACAAGAACCCCCACTTCATTACACCTTAAATATCCTAGGAAAGAGAAAAATGGATAAAGAAGTTGTGGTCCTCATGTACAATGGAATATCACTCAGCCATGAAATCTACGTCATAAGGCTAGTAGCAGCACGATGAGTGGATTTAGGTACGACGATTCTAAGTGAAATAAGTCACACAGAAAAAGACACTTATCCTAAGATATCACTTCTAGAGGGAATGTAAAAACCGCTACAATTGAACTGAATTGCAATACAGAACAGAGTCACACGTTTAGAAAAGACACTATGGCTGCTGAACGGGAAAGGTGAGGTGGGGTGATGCATAAAACAAGGGTTTCAAATTAGCTCAGATACCGTTCCATAAACCCAATATGTAAGAGACAAGACCTATTCCTTTTTTAGTGAACTGGACTCAACACCCCCTATTCACCGCACAAGAATATATCTGACTAGTAAGAATCTTCAAACCTATGTATTGATATCTCTCTGTAAGTGAGTCAAGGGCGTGTAAAGCGGCATAAACACAGCCGTGAAAAGCAGCTAAACCCCATTATAAAAATAAATTACTTTTCAAAACCCGTGAAACAAAGACAGTGAAAGAGAGAGAAATTCTTACAAAATTCGTTCAGGGGCTGTGATGCAACCTGGATTGACCATATCTAGACCCACAGCTGATTGAGACATAAGGGTGGACACTCTTGGGGCTGAGAGGTTCGGTGAGGTTGGGTGAGCCAACGCAGACCCTTTCAAGTAATACTGCATGGTACTCATCCCATGGGTCCCAAATCTCCAGGTTCAAGGGCATCTTCCTACATCGAAAACAGGCATGAGAAACCCAGAAGATGGTACACCGTGTGATCGGGAAAGGTTTCTAAAACGCACCTCATTTCTCATCTCCTTTGCTCGGGTTCGCCATTCCAGCCGATTTACTAGCCATCTCCCTCCTTGGAGAATCAGCACCTTTAACCTCCTGTTCCGTAAAGGTTGCAATTTGTCCTGAGGATGAACGGGAAGAGGGGGAACCAATGAGAGACTAGCTCTAGGTGTTGGGACAGGCACAGGTCACTCTATTTTCCCATCAGGAAGAAGAATTAAGCACAAGCTCAGCCTGCCCCCCAGAACCAGAAGAGGGCCTGAAGCAATCCTGCGCTTTTGCGGCCAGCTCCCAAAAAAGCGAGTTGAAAAATGGAGCTCAGGGGCACTGCAATTCACAAACCTGCAGAGTTTTAAATGATACCTCTCGTCCACAAATATATTAAGGGAAGGCAACGAAGAGGCTTTGAAAGCAAGGCAGAATTGCCGGAAACAGATTTCAGGAGGTAGATTCAAATCGCCTTGAAAGCACATGAAAAGCGGCAAAACGTGGACAATGATGCCCTTGGCCAAAAAGGGCGTATGCGTTTTTTCCTGAATATATTCAGGAAAAAACGCATACGCCCTTTTTGGCCAACCAAGCAACCTGGAAAGGCCAATCAGCGCTCCAAAGAAGTCTGGCTTCCCAGCGGGCAAAAGGGCCATGCGGAAAAAAGTGTCCAAACCAGAAATGCAGGACCGGCCATGGAGAAATGGGAGCCTTGCTATGCTGATGGGCGGGATGTAAATTGCCAACAACCACTCTGGAGAAGTGTACGGTGTGTCCTGAAACATCTAAAAAACACAGCTTGGAGAGCATAGGGCACTTCCACTCATGGGCGTATAAATTGGGAAAACTAAAAATCAGCAAGACACAGGCACCCCAAAGTTTAGGGCTGCTCTGTTGACAAGAACCCCCACTTCATTACACCTTAAATATCCTAGGAAAGAGAAAAATGGATAAAGAAGTTGTGGTCCTCATGTACAATGGAATATCACTCAGCCATGAAATCAACGTCATAAGGCTAGTAGCAGCACGATGAGTGGATTTAGGTACGACGATTCTAAGTGAAATAAGTCACACAGAAAAAGACACTTATCCTAAGATATCACTTCTAGAGGGAATGTAAAAACCGCTACACTTGAACTGAATTGCAAAACAGAACAGAGTCACACGTTTAGGAAACACACTATGGCTGCTGAACGGGAAAGGTGAGGTGGGGTGATGCATAAAACAAGGGTTTCAAATTAGCTCAGATACCGTTCCATAAACCCAATATGTAAGAGACAAGACCTATTCCTTTTTCAGTGAACTGGACTCAACACCCCCTATTCACCGCACAAGAATATATCTGACTAGTAAGAATCTTCAAACCTATGTATTGATATCTCTCGGTAAGTGAGTCAAGGGCGTGTAAAGCGGCATAAACACAGCCGTGAAAAGCAGCTAAACCCCATTATAAAAATAAATTACTTTTCAAAACCCGTGAAACAAAGACAGTGAAAGAGAGAGAAATTCTTACAAAATTCGTTCAGGGGCTGTGATGCAACCTGGATTGACCATATCTAGACCCACAGCTGATTGAGACATAAGGGTGGACACTCCTGGGGTTGAGAGGTTCGGTGAGGTTGGGTGAGCCAACGCAGACCCTTTCAAGTAATACTGCATGGTACCCATCCCATGGGTCCCAAATCTCCAGGTTCAAGGGCATCTTCCTACATCGAAAACAGGCATGAGAAACCCAGAAGATGGTACACCGTGTGATCGGGAAAGGTTTCTAAAACGCACCTCATTTCTCATCTCCTTTGCTCGGGTTCGCCATTCCAGCCGATTTACTAGCCATCTCCCTCCTTGGAGAATCAGCACCTTTAACCTCCTGTTCCGTACAGGTTGCAAATTGTCCTGAGGATGAACGGGAAGAGGGGGAACCAATGAGAGACTAGCTCTAGGTGTTGGGACAGGCACAGGTCACTCTATTTTCCCATCAGGAAGAAGAATTAAGCACAAGCTCAGCCTGCCCCCCAGAACCAGAAGAGGGCCTGAAGCAATCCTGCGCTTTTGCGGCCAGCTCCCAAAAAAGCGAGTTGAAAAATGGAGCTCAGGGGCACTGCAATTCACAAACCTGCAGAGTTTTAAATGATACCTCTCGTCCACAAATATATTAAGGGAAGGCAACGAAGAGGCTTTGAAAGCAAGGCAGAATTGCCGGAAACAGATTTCAGGAGGTAGATTCGAATCGCCTTGAAAGCACATGAAAAGCGGCAAAACGTGGACAATGATGCCCTTGGCCAAAAAGGGCGTATGCGTTTTTTCCTGAATATATTCAGGAAAAAACGCATACGCCCTTTTTGGCCAACCAAGCAACCTGGAAAGGCCAATCAGCGCTGCAAAGAAGTCTCGCTTCCCAGCGGGCAAAAGGGCCATGCGGAAAAAAGTGTCCAAACCAGAAATGCAGGACCGGCCATGGAGAAATGGGAGCCTTGCTACGCTGATGGGCGGGATGTAAATTGCCAACAGCCACTCTGGAGAAGTGTACGGTGTGTCCTGAAACATCTAAAAAACACAGCTTGGAGAGCATAGGGCACTTCCACTCATGGGCGTATAAATTGGGAAAACTAAAAATCAGCAAGACACAGGCACCCCAAAGTTTAGGGCTGCTCTGTTGACAAGAACCCCCACTTCAGTACACCTTAAATATCCTAGGAAAGAGAAAAATGGATAAAGAAGTTGGGGTCCTCATGTACAATGGAATATCACTCAGCCATGAAATCTACGTCATAAGGCTAGTAGCAGCACGATGAGTGGATTTAGGTACGACGATTCTAAGTGAAATAAGTCACACAGAAAAAGATACTTATCCTAAGATATCACTTCTAGAGGGAATGTAAAAACCGCTACACTTGAACTGAATTGCAAAACAGAACAGAGTCACACGTTTAGGAAACACACTATGGCTGCTGAACGGGAAAGGTGAGGTGGGGTGATGCATAAAACAAGGGTTTCAAATTAGCTCAGATACCGTTCCATAAACCCAATATGTAAGAGACAAGACCTATTCCTTTTTCAGTGAACTGGACTCAACACCCCCTATTCACTGCACAAGAATATATCTGACTAGTAAGAATCTTTAAACCTATGTATTGATATCTCTCTGTAAGTGAGTCAAGGGCGTGTAAAGCGGCATAAACACAGCCGTGAAAAGCAGCTAAACCCCATTATAAAAATAAATTACTTTTCAAAACCCGTGAAACAAAGACAGTGAAAGAGAGAGAAATTCTTACAAAATTCGTTCAGGGGCTGTGATGCAACCTGGATTGACCATATCTAGACCCACAGCTGATTGAGACATAAGGGTGGACACTCTTGGGGCTGAGAGGTTCGGTGAGGTTGGGTGAGCCAACGCAGACCCTTTCAAGTAATACTGCATGGTACCCATCCCATGGGTCCCAAATCTCCAGGTTCAAGGGCATCTTCCTACATCGAAAACAGGCATGAGAAACCCAGAAGATGGTACACCGTGTGATCGGGAAAGGTTTCTAAAACGCACCTCATTTCTCATCTCCTTTGGTCGGGTTCGCCATTCCAGCCGATTTACTAGCCATCTCCCTCCTTGGAGAATCAGCACCTTTAACCTCCTGTTCCGTACAGGTTGCAAATTGTCCTGAGGATGAACTGGAAGAGGGGGAACCAATGAGAGACTAGCTCTAGGTGTTGGGACAGGCAGAGGTCACTCTATTTTCCCATCAGGAAGAAGAATTAAGCACAAGCTCAGCCTGCCCCTCAGAACCAGAAGAGGGCCTGAAGCAGTCCTGCGCTTTTGCGGCCAGCTCCCAAAAAAGCGAGTTGAAAAATGGAGCTCAGGGGCACTGCAATTCACAAACCTGCAGAGTTTTAAATGATACCTCTCGTCCACAAATATATTAAGGGAAGGCAACGAAGAGTCTTTGAAAGCAAGGCAGAATTGCCGGAAACAGATTTCAGGAGGTAGATTCGAATCGCCTTGAAAGCACATGAAAAGCGGCAAAACGTGGACAATGATGCCCTTGGCCAAAAAGGGCGTATGCGTTTTTTCCTGAATATATTCAGGAAAAAACGCATTCGCCCTTTTTGGCCAACCAAGCAACCTGGAAAGGCAAATCAGCGCTCCAAAGAAGTCTCGCTTCCCAGCGGGCAAAAGGGCCATGCGGAAAAAAGTGTCCAAACCAGAAATGCAGGACCGGCCATGGAGAAATGGGAGCCTTGCTACGCTGATGGGCGGGATGTAAATTGCCAACAGCCACTCTGGAGAAGTGTACGGTGTGTACTGAAACATCTGAAAAACACAGCTTGGAGAGCATAGGGCACTTCCACTCATGGGCGTATAAATTGGGAAAACTAAAAATCAGCAAGACACAGGCACCCCTAAGTTTAGGGCTGCTCTGTTGACAAGAACCCCCACTTCATTACACCTTAAATATCCTAGGAAAGAGAAAAATGGATAAAGAAGTTGGGGTCCTCATGTACAATGGAATATCACTCAGCCATGAAATCAACGTCATAAGGCTAGTAGCAGCACCATGAGTGGATTTAGGTACGACGATTCTAAGTGAAATAAGTCACACAGAAAAAGACACTTATCATAAGATATCACTTGTAGAGGGAATGTAAAAACCGCTACACTTGAACTGAATTACAAAACAGAACAGAGTCACACGTTTAGAAAACACACTATGGCTGCTGAACGGGAAAGGTGAGGTGGGGTGATGCATAAAACAAGGGTTTCAAATTAGCTCCGATACCGTTCCATAAACCCAATATGTAAGAGACAAGGCCTATTCCTTTTTCAGTGAACTGGACTCAACACCCCCTATTCACCGCACAAGAATATATCTGACTAGTAAGAATCTTCAAACCTATGTATTGATAGCTCTCTGTAAGTGAGTCAAGGGGGTGTAAAGCGGCATAAACACAGCCGTGAAAAGCAGCTAAACCCCATTATAAAAATAAATTACTTTTCAAAACCCGTGAAACAAAGACAGTGAAAGAGAGAGAAATTCTTACAAAATTCGTTCAGGGGCTGTGATGCAACCTGGATTGACCATATCTAGACCCACAGCTGATTGAGACATAAGGGTGGACACTCTTGGGTCTGAGAGGTTCGGTGAGGTTGGGTGAGCCAACGCAGACCCTTTCAAGTAATACTGCATGGTACCCATACCATGGGTCCCAAATCTCCAGGTTCAAGGGCATCTTCCTACTTCGAAAACAGGCATGAGAAACCCAGAAGATGGTACACCGTGTGATCGGGAAAGGTTTCTAAAACGCACCTCATTTCTCATCTCCTTTGCTCGGGTTCGCCATTCCAGCCGATTTACTAGCCATCTCCCTCCTTGGAGAATCAGCACCTTTAACCTCCTGTTCCTTACAGGTTGCAATTTGTCCTGAGGATGAACGGGAAGAGGGGGAACCAATGAGAGACTATCTCTAGGTGTTGGGACAGGCACAGGTCACTCTATTTTCCCATCAGGAAGAAGAATTAAGCACAAGCTCAGCCTGCCCCCCAGAACCAGAAGAGGGCCTGAAGCAATCCTGCGCTTTTGCGGCCAGCTCCCAAAAAAGCGAGTTGAAAAACGGAGCTCAGGGGCACTGCAATTCACAAACCTGCAGAGTTTTAAATGATACCTCTCGTCCACAAATATATTAAGGGAAGGCAACGAAGAGGCTTTGAAAGCAAGGCAGAATTGCAGGAAACAGATTTCAGGAGGTAGATTCGAATCGCCTTGAAAGCACATGAAAAGCGGCAAAACGTGTACAATGATGCCCTTGGCCAAAAAGGGCGTATGCGTTTTTTCCTGAATATATTCAGGAAAAAACGCATACGCCCGTTTTGGCCAACCAAGCAACCTGGAAAGGCAAATCAGCGCTCCAAAGAAGTCTGGCTTCCCAGCGGGCAAAAGGGCCATGCGGAAAAAAGTGTCCAAACCAGAAATGCAGGACCGGCCATCGAGAAATGGGAGCCTGGCTACGCTGATGGGTGGGATGTAAATTGCCAACAGCCACTCTGGAGAAGTGTAAGGTGTGTTCTGAAACATCTAAAAAACACAGCTGGGAGAGCATAGGGCACTTCCACTCATGGGCGTATAAATTGGGAAAACTAAAAATCAGCAAGACACAGGCACCCCAAAGTTTAGGGCTGCTCTGTTGACAAGAACCCCCACTTCATTACACCTTAAATATCCTAGGAAAGAGAAAAATGGATAAAGAAGTTGTGGTCCTCATGTACAATGGAATATCACTCAGCCATGAAATCAACGTCATAAGGCTAGTAGCAGCACGATGAGTGTATTTAGGTAAGACGATTCTAAGTGAAATAAGTCACACAGAAAAAGACACTTATCCTAAGATATCACTTCTAGAGGGAATGTAAAAACCGCTACACTTGAACTGAATTGCAAAACAGAACAGAGTCACACCTTTAGAAAACACAGTATGGCTGCTGAACGGGAAAGGTGAGGTGGGGTGATGCATAAAACAAGGGTTTCAAATTAGCTCAGATACCGTTCCATAAACCCAATATGTAAGAGACAAGACCTATTCCTTTTTCAGTGACCAGGACTCAACACCCCCTATTCACCGCACAAGAATATATCTGACTAGTAAGAATCTTCAAACCTATGTATTGATATCTCTCTGTAAGTGAGTCAAGGGCGTGTAAAGCGGCATAACCACAGCCGTGAAAAGCAGCTAAACCCCATTATAAAAATAAATTACTTTTCAAAACCCTTGAAACAAAGACAGTGAAAGAGAGAGAAATTCTTACAAAATTCGTTCAGGGGCTGTGATGCAAACTGGATTGACCATATCTAGACCCACAGCTGATTGAGACATAAGGGTGGACACTCTTGGGGCTGAGAGTTTCGGTGAGGTTGGGTGAGCCAACGCAGACCCTTTCAAGTAATACTGCATGGTACCCATCCCATGGGTCCCAAATCTCCAGGTTCAAGGGCATCTTCCTACATCGAAAACAGGCATGAGAAACCCAGAAGATGGTACACCGTGTGATCGGGAAAGGTTTCTAAAACGCACCTCATTTCTCATCTCCTTTGCTCGGGTTCGCCATTCCAGCCGATTTACTAGCCATCTCCCTCCTTGGAGAATCAGCACCTTTAACCTCCTGTTCCGTACAGGTTGCAATTTGTCCTGAGGATGAACAAGAAGAGGGGGAACCAATGAGAGACTAGCTCTAGGTGTTGGGACAGGCACAGGTCACTCTATTTTCCCATCAGGAAGAAGAATTAAGCACAAGCTCAGCCTGCCCCTCAGAATCAGAAGAGGGCCTGAAGCAATCCTGCGCTTTTGCGGCCAGCTCCTAAAAAAGCGAGTTGAAAAATGGAGCTCAGGGGCACTGCAATTCACAAACCTGCAGAGTTTTAAATGATACCTCTCGTCCACAAATATATTAAGGGAAGGCAACGAAGAGGCTTTGAAAGCAAGGCAGAATTGCAGGAAACAGATTTCAGGAGGTAGATTCGAATCGCCTTGAAAGCACATGAAAAGCGGCAAAACGTGGACAATGATGCCCTTGGCCAAAAAGGGCGTATGCGTTTTTTCCTGAATATATTCAGGAAAAAACGCATACGCCCTTTTTGGCCAACCAAGCAACCTGGAAAGGCAAATCAGCGCTCCAAAGAAGTCTGGCTTCCCAGCGGGCAAAAGGGCCATGCGGAAAAAAGTGTCCAAAGCAGAAATGCAGGACCGGCCATGGAGAAATGGGAGCCTTGCTACGCTGATGGGCGGGATGTAAATTGCCAACAGCCACTCTGGAGAAGTGTACGGTGTGTCCTGAAACATCTGAAAAACACAGCTTGGAGAGCATAGGGCACTTCCACTCATGGGCGTATAAATTGGGAAAACTAAAAATCAGCAAGACACAGGCACCCCAAAGTTTAGGGCTGCTCTGTTGACAAGAACCCCCACTTCATTACACCTTAAATATCCTAGGAAAGAGAAAAATGGATAAAGAAGTTGTGGTCCTCATGTACAATGGAATATCACTCAGCCATGAAATCAACGTCATAAGGCTAGTAGCAGCACGATGAGTGGATTTAGGTACGACGATTCTAAGTGAAATAAGTCACACAGAAAAAGACACTTATCCTAAGATATCACTTCTAGAGGGAATGTAAAAACCGCTACACTTGAACTGAATTACAAAACAGAACAGAGTCACACGTTTAGAAAACACACTATGGCTGCTGAACGGGAAAGGTGAGGTGGGGTGATGCATAAAACAAGGGTTTCAAATTAGCTCCGATACCGTTCCATAAACCCAATATGTAAGAGACAAGGCCTATTCCTTTTTCAGTGAACTGGACTCAACACCCCCTATTCACCACACAAGAATATATCTGACTAGTAAGAATCTTCAAACCTATGTATTGATAGCTCTCTGTAAGTGAGTCAAGGGGGTGTAAAGCGGCATAAACACAGCCGTGAAAAGCAGCTAAACCCCATTATAAAAATAAATTACTTTTCAAAACCCGTGAAACAAAGACAGTGAAAGAGAGAGAAATTCTTACAAAATTCGTTCAGGGGCTGTGATGCAACCTGGATTGACCATATCTAGACCCACAGCTGATTGAGACATAAGGGTGGACACTCTTGGGGCTGAGAGGTTCGGTGAGGTTGGGTGAGCCAACGCAGACCCTTTCAAGTAATACTGCATGGTACCCATACCATGGGTCCCAAATCTCCAGGTTCAAGGGCATCTTCCTACTTCGAAAACAGGCATGAGAAACCCAGAAGATGGTACACCGTGTGATCGGGAAAGGTTTCTAAAACGCACCTCATTTCTCATCTCCTTTGCTCGGGTTCGCCATTCCAGCCGATTTACTAGCCATCTCCCTCCTTGGAGAATCAGCACCTTTAACCTCCTGTTCCTTACAGGTTGCAATTTGTCCTGAGGATGAACGGGAAGAGGGGGAACCAATGAGAGACTAGCTCTAGGTGTTGGGACAGGCACAGGTCACTCTATTTTCCCATCAGGAAGAAGAATTAAGCACAAGCTCAGCCTGCCCCCCAGAACCAGAAGAGGGCCTGAAGCAATCCTGCGCTTTTGCGGCCAGCTCCCAAAAAAGCGAGTTGAAAAACGGAGCTCAGGGGCACTGCAATTCACAAACCTGCAGAGTTTTAAATGATACCTCTCGTCCACAAATATATTAAGGGAAGGCAACGAAGAGGCTTTGAAAGCAAGGCAGAATTGCAGGAAACAGATTTCAGGAGGTAGATTCGAATCGCCTTGAAAGCACATGAAAAGCGGCAAAACGTGTACAATGATGCCCTTGGCCAAAAAGGGCGTATGCGTTTTTTCCTGAATATATTCAGGAAAAAACGCATACGCCCGTTTTGGCCAACCAAGCAACCTGGAAAGGCAAATCAGCGCTCCAAAGAAGTCTGGCTTCCCAGCGGGCAAAAGGGCCATGCGGAAAAAAGTGTCCAAACCAGAAATGCAGGACCGGCCATCGAGAAATGGGAGCCTGGCTACGCTGATGGGTGGGATGTAAATTGCCAACAGCCACTCTGGAGAAGTGTAAGGTGTGTTCTGAAACATCTAAAAAACACAGCTGGGAGAGCATAGGGCACTTCCACTCATGGGCGTATAAATTGGGAAAACTAAAAATCAGCAAGACACAGGCACCCCAAAGTTTAGGGCTGCTCTGTTGACAAGAACCCCCACTTCATTACACCTTAAATATCCTAGGAAAGAGAAAAATGGATAAAGAAGTTGTGGTCCTCATGTACAATGGAATATCACTCAGCCATGAAATCAACGTCATAAGGCTAGTAGCAGCACGATGAGTGTATTTAGGTAAGACGATTCTAAGTGAAATAAGTCACACAGAAAAAGACACTTATCCTAAGATATCACTTAGAGAGGGAATGTAAAAACCGCTACACTTGAACTGAATTGCAAAACAGAACAGAGTCACACCTTTAGAAAACACAGTATGGCTGCTGAACGGGAAAGGTGAGGTGGGGTGATGCATAAAACAAGGGTTTCAAATTAGCTCAGATACCGTTCCATAAACCCAATATGTAAGAGACAAGACCTATTCCTTTTTCAGTGACCAGGACTCAACACCCCCTATTCACCGCACAAGAATATATCTGACTAGTAAGAATCTTCAAACCTATGTATTGATATCTCTCTGTAAGTGAGTCAAGGGCGTGTAAAGCGGCATAACCACAGCCGTGAAAAGCAGCTAAACCCCATTATAAAAATAAATTACTTTTCAAAACCCTTGAAACAAAGACAGTGAAAGAGAGAGAAATTCTTACAAAATTCGTTCAGGGGCTGTGATGCAAACTGGATTGACCATATCTAGACCCACAGCTGATTGAGACATAAGGGTGGACACTCTTGGGGCTGAGAGTTTCGGTGAGGTTGGTTGAGCCAACGCAGACCCTTTCAAGTAATACTGCATGGTACCCATCCCATGGGTCCCAAATCTCCAGGTTCAAGGGCATCTTCCTACATCGAAAACAGGCATGAGAAACCCAGAAGATGGTACACCGTGTGATCGGGAAAGGTTTCTAAAACGCACCTCATTTCTCATCTCCTTTGCTCGGGTTCGCCATTCCAGCCGATTTACTAGCCATCTCCCTCCTTGGAGAATCAGCACCTTTAACCTCCTGTTCCGTACAGGTTGCAATTTGTCCTGAGGATGAACGGGAAGAGGGGGAACCAATGAGAGACTAGCTCTAGGTGTTGGGACAGGCACAGGTCACTCTATTTTCCCATCAGGAAGAAGAATTAAGCACAAGCTCAGCCTGCCCCTCAGAATCAGAAGAGGGCCTGAAGCAATCCTGCGCTTTTGCGGCCAGCTCCTAAAAAAGCGAGTTGAAAAATGGAGCTCAGGGGCACTGCAATTCACAAACCTGCAGAGTTTTAAATGATACCTCTCGTCCACAAATATATTAAGGGAAGGCAACGAAGAGGCTTTGAAAGCAAGGCAGAATTGCAGGAAACAGATTTCAGGAGGTAGATTCGAATCGCCTTGAAAGCACATGAAAAGCGGCAAAACGTGGACAATGATGCCCTTGGCCAAAAAGGGCGTATGCGTTTTTTCCTGAATATATTCAGGAAAAAACGCATACGCCCTTTTTGGCCAACCAAGCAACCTGGAAAGGCAAATCAGCGCTCCAAAGAAGTCTGGCTTCCCAGCGGGCAAAAGGGCCATGCGGAAAAAAGTGTCCAAAGCAGAAATGCAGGACCGGCCATGGAGAAATGGGAGCCTTGCTACGCTGATGGGCGGGATGTAAATTGCCAACAGCCACTCTGGAGAAGTGTACGGTGTGTCCTGAAACATCTGAAAAACACAGCTTGGAGAGCATAGGGCACTTCCACTCATGGGCGTATAAATTGGGAAAACTAAAAATCAGCAAGACACAGGCACCCCAAAGTTTAGGGCTGCTCTGTTGACAAGAACCCCCACTTCATTACACCTTAAATATCCTAGGAAAGAGAAAAATGGATAAAGAAGTTGTGGTCCTCATGTACAATGGAATATCACTCAGCCATGAAATCAACGTCATAAGGCTAGTAGCAGCACGATGAGTGGATTTAGGTACGACGATTCTAAGTGAAATAAGTCACACAGAAAAAGACACTTATCCTAAGATATCACTTCTAGAGGGAATGTAAAAACCGCTACACTTGAACTGAATTACAAAACAGAACAGAGTCACACGTTTAGAAAACACACTATGGCTGCTGAACGGGAAAGGTGAGGTGGGCATAAAACAAGGGTTTCAAATTAGCTCAGATACCGTTCCATAAACCCAATATGTAAGAGACAAGGCCTATTCCTTTTTCAGTGAACTGGACTCAACACCCCCTATTCACCGCACAAGAATATATCTGACTAGTAAGAATCTTCAAACCTATGTATTGATATCTCTCTGTAAGTGAGTCAAGGGGGTGTAAAGCGGCATAAACACAGCCGTGAAAAGCAGCTACACCCCATTATAAAAATAAATTACTTTTCAAAACCCGTGAAAGAAAGACAGTGAAAGAGAAAGAAATTCTTACAAAATTCGTTCAGGGGCTGTGATGCAACCTGGATTGACCATATCTAGACCCACAGCTGATTGAGACATCAGGGTGGACACTCTTGGGGCTGAGAGGTTCGGTGAGGTTGGGTGAGCCAACGCAGACCCTTTCAAGTAATACTGCATGGTACCCATCCCATGGGTCCCAAATCTCCAGGTTCAAGGGCATCTTCCTACGTCGAAAACAGGCATGAGAAACCCAGAAGATGGTACACCGTGTGATCGGGAAAGGTTTCTAAAACGCACCTCATTTCTCATCTCCTTTGCTCGGGTTCGCCATTCCAGCCGATTTACTAGCCATCTCCCTCCTTGGAGAATCAGCACCTTTAACCTCCTGTTCAGTACAGGTTGCAATTTGTCCTGAGGATGAACGGGAAGAGGGGGAACCAATGAGAGACTAACTCTAGGTGTTGGGACAGGCACAGGTCACTCTATTTTCCCATCAGGAAGAAGAATTAAGCACAAGCTCAGCCTGCCCCCCAGAACCAGAAGAGGGCCTGAAGCAATCCTGCGCTTTTGCGGCCACCTCCCAAAAAAGCGAGTTGAAAAATGGAGCTCAGGGGCACTGCAATTCACAAACCTGCAGAGTTTTAAATGATACCTCTCGTCCACAAATATATTAAGGGAAGGCAACGAAGAGGCTTTGAAAGCAAGGCAGAATTGCAGGAAACAGATTTCAGGAGGTAGATTCGAATCGCCTTGAAAGCACATGAAAAGCGGCAAAACGTGGACAATGATGCCCTTGGCCAAAAAGGGCGTATGCGTTTTTTCCTGAATATATTCAGGAAAAAACGCATACGCCCTTTTTGGCCAACCAAGCAACCTGGAAAGGCAAATCAGCGCTCCAAAGAAGTCTGGCTTCCCAGCGGGCAAAAGGGCCATGCGGAAAAAAGTGTCCAAAGCAGAAATGCAGGACCGGCCATGGAGAAATGGGAGCCTTGCTACGCTGATGGGCGGGATGTAAATTGCCAACAGCCACTCTGGAGAAGTGTACGGTGTGTCCTGAAACATCTAAAAAACACAGCTTGGAGAGCATAGGGCACTTCCACTCATGGGCGTATAAGTTGGGAAAACTAAAAATCAGCAAGACACAGGCACCCCAAAGTTTAGGGCTGCTCTGTTGACAAGAACCCCCACTTCATTACACCTTAAATATCCTAGGAAAGAGAAAAATGGATAAAGAAGTTGTGGTCCTCATATACAATGGAATATCACTCAGCCATGAAATCAACGTCATAAGGCTAGTAGCAGCACGATGAGTGGATTTAGGTACGACGATTCTAAGTGAAATAAGTCACACAGAAAAAGACACTTATCCTAAGATATCACTTATAGAGGGAATGTAAAAACCGCTACACTTGAACTGAATTACAAAACAGAACAGAGTCACACGTTTAGAAAACACACTATGGCTGCTGAACGGGAAAGGTGAGGTGGGGTGATGCATAAAACAAGGGTTTCAAATTAGCTCAGATACCGTTCCATAAACCCAATATGTAAGAGAAAAGGCCTATTCCTTTTTCAGTGAACTGGACTCAACACCCCCTATTCACCGCACAAGAATATATCTGACTAGTAAGAATCTTCAAACCTATGTATTGATATCTCTCTGTAAGTGAGTCAAGGGGGTGTAAAGCGGCATAAACACAGCCGTGAAAAGCAGCTACACCCCATTATAAAAATAAATTACTTTTCAAAACCCGTGAAAGAAAGACAGTGAAAGAGAGAGAAATTCTTACAAAATTCGTTCAGGGGCTGTGATGCAACCTGGATTGACCATATCTAGACCCACAGCTGATTGAGACATAAGGGTGGACACTCTTGGGGCTGAGAGGTTCGGTGAGGTTGGGTGAGCCAACGCAGACCCTTTCAAGTAATACTGCATGGTACCCATCCCATGGGTCCCAAATCTCCAGGTTCAAGGGCATCTTCCTACGTCGAAAACAGGCATGAGAAACCCAGAAGATGGTACACCGTGTGATCGGGAAATTTTTCTAAAACGCACCTCATTTCTCATCTCCTTTGCTCGGGTTCGCCATTCCAGCCGATTTACTAGCCATCTCCCTCCTTGGAGAATCAGCACCTTTAACCTCCTGTTCCGTACAGGTTGCAATTTGTCCTGAGGATGAACGGGAAGAGGGGGAACCAATGAGAGACTAGCTCTAGGTGTTGGGACAGGCACAGGTCACTCTATTTTCCCATCAGGAAGAAGAATTAAGCACAAGCTCAGCCTGCCCCTCAGAATCAGAAGAGGGCCTGAAGCAATCCTGCGCTTTTGCGGCCAGCTCCTAAAAAAGCGAGTTGAAAAATGGAGCTCAGGGGCACTGCAATTCACAAACCTGCAGAGTTTTAAATGATACCTCTCGTCCACAAATATATTAAGGGAAGGCAACGAAGAGGCTTTGAAAGCAAGGCAGAATTGCAGGAAACAGATTTCAGGAGGTAGATTCGAATCGCCTTGAAAGCACATGAAAAGCGGCAAAACGTGGACAATGATGCCCTTGGCCAAAAAGGGCGTATGCGTTTTTTCCTGAATATATTCAGGAAAAAACGCATACGCCCTTTTTGGCCAACCAAGCAACCTGGAAAGGCAAATCAGCGCTCCAAAGAAGTCTGGCTTCCCAGCGGGCAAAAGGGCCATGCGGAAAAAAGTGTCCAAAGCAGAAATGCAGGACCGGCCATGGAGAAATGGGAGCCTTGCTACGCTGATGGGCGGGATGTAAATTGCCAACAGCCACTCTGGAGAAGTGTACGGTGTGTCCTGAAACATCTAAAAAACACAGCTTGGAGAGCATAGGGCACTTCCACTCATGGGCGTATAAATTGGGAAAACTAAAAATCAGCAAGACACAGGCACCCCAAAGTTTAGGGCTGCTCTGTTGACAAGAACCCCCACTTCATTACACCTTAAATATCCTAGGAAAGAGAAAAATGGATAAAGAATTTGTGGTCCTCATATACAATGGAATATCACTCAGCCATGAAATCAACGTCATAAGGCTAGTAGCAGCACGATGAGTGGATTTAGGTACGACGATTCTAAGTGAAATAAGTCACACAGAAAAAGACACTTATCCTAAGATATCACTTATAGAGGGAATGTAAAAACCGCTACACTTGAACTGAATTACAAAACAGAACAGAGTCACACGTTTAGAAAACACACTATGGCTGCTGAACGGGAAAGGTGAGGTGGGGTGATGCATAAAACAAGGGTTTCAAATTAGCTCAGATACCGTTCCATAAACCCAATATGTAAGAGAAAAGGCCTATTCCTTTTTCAGTGAACTGGACTCAACACCCCCTATTCACCGCACAAGAATATATCTGACTAGTAAGAATCTTCAAACCTATGTATTGATATCTCTCTGTAAGTGAGTCAAGGGGGTGTAAAGCGGCATAAACACAGCCGTGAAAAGCAGCTAAACCCCATTATAAAAATAAATTACTTTTCAAAACCCGTGAAAGAAAGACAGTGAAAGAGAGAGAAATTCTTACAAAATTCGTTCAGGGGCTGTGATGCAAACTGGATTGACCATATCTAGACCCACAGCTGATTGAGACATAAGGGTGGACACTCTTGGGGCTGAGAGTTTCGGTGAGGTTGGTTGAGCCAACGCAGACCCTTTCAAGTAATACTGCATGGTACCCATCCCATGGGTCCCAAATCTCCAGGTTCAAGGGCATCTTCCTACATCGAAAACAGGCATGAGAAACCCAGAAGATGGTACACCGTGTGATCGGGAAAGGTTTCTAAAACGCACCTCATTTCTCATCTCCTTTGCTCGGGTTCGCCATTCCAGCCGATTTACTAGCCATCTCCCTCCTTGGAGAATCAGCACCTTTAACCTCCTGTTCCGTACAGGTTGCAATTTGTCCTGAGGATGAACAAGAAGAGGGGGAACCAATGAGAGACTAGCTCTAGGTGTTGGGACAGGCACAGGTCACTCTATTTTCCCATCAGGAAGAAGAATTAAGCACAAGCTCAGCCTGCCCCTCAGAATCAGAAGAGGGCCTGAAGCAATCCTGCGCTTTTGCGGCCAGCTCCTAAAAAAGCGAGTTGAAAAATGGAGCTCAGGGGCACTGCAATTCACAAACCTGCAGAGTTTTAAATGATACCTCTCGTCCACAAATATATTAAGGGAAGGCAACGAAGAGGCTTTGAAAGCAAGGCAGAATTGCAGGAAACAGATTTCAGGAGGTAGATTCGAATCGCCTTGAAAGCACATGAAAAGCGGCAAAACGTGGACAATGATGCCCTTGGCCAAAAAGGGCGTATGCGTTTTTTCCTGAATATATTCAGGAAAAAACGCATACGCCCTTTTTGGCCAACCAAGCAACCTGGAAAGGCAAATCAGCGCTCCAAAGAAGTCTGGCTTCCCAGCGGGCAAAAGGGCCATGCGGAAGAAAGTGTCCAAAGCAGAAATGCAGGACCGGCCATGGAGAAATGGGAGCCTTGCTACGCTGATGGGCGGGATGTAAATTGCCAACAGCCACTCTGGAGAAGTGTACGGTGTGTCCTGAAACATCTGAAAAACACAGCTTGGAGAGCATAGGGCACTTCCACTCATGGGCGTATAAATTGGGAAAACTAAAAATCAGCAAGACACAGGCACCCCAAAGTTTAGGGCTGCTCTGTTGACAAGAACCCCCACTTCATTACACCTTAAATATCCTAGGAAAGAGAAAAATGGATAAAGAAGTTGTGGTCCTCATGTACAATGGAATATCACTCAGCCATGAAATCAACGTCATAAGGCTAGTAGCAGCACGATGAGTGGATTTAGGTACGACGATTCTAAGTGAAATAAGTCACACAGAAAAAGACACTTATCCTAAGATATCACTTCTAGAGGGAATGTAAAAACCGCTACACTTGAACTGAATTACAAAACAGAACAGAGTCACACGTTTAGAAAACACACTATGGCTGCTGAACGGGAAAGGTGAGGTGGGCATAAAACAAGGGTTTCAAATTAGCTCAGATACCGTTCCATAAACCCAATATGTAAGAGACAAGGCCTATTCCTTTTTCAGTGAACTGGACTCAACACCCCCTATTCACCGCACAAGAATATATCTGACTAGTAAGAATCTTCAAACCTATGTATTGATATCTCTCTGTAAGTGAGTCAAGGGGGTGTAAAGCGGCATAAACACAGCCGTGAAAAGCAGCTACACCCCATTATAAAAATAAATTACTTTTCAAAACCCGTGAAAGAAAGACAGTGAAAGAGAGAGAAATTCTTACAAAATTCGTTCAGGGGCTGTGATGCAACCTGGATTGACCATATCTAGACCCACAGCTGATTGAGACATCAGGGTGGACACTCTTGGGGCTGAGAGGTTCGGTGAGGTTGGGTGAGCCAACGCAGACCCTTTCAAGTAATACTGCATGGTACCCATCCCATGGGTCCCAAATCTCCAGGTTCAAGGGCATCTTCCTACGTCGAAAACAGGCATGAGAAACCCAGAAGATGGTACACCGTGTGATCGGGAAAGGTTTCTAAAACGCACCTCATTTCTCATCTCCTTTGCTCGGGTTCGCCATTCCAGCCGATTTACTAGCCATCTCCCTCCTTGGAGAATCAGCACCTTTAACCTCCTGTTCCGTACAGGTTGCAATTTGTCCTGAGGATGAACGGGAAGAGGGGGAACCAATGAGAGACTAGCTCTAGGTGTTGGGACAGGCACAGGTCACTCTATTTTCCCATCAGGAAGAAGAATTAAGCACAAGCTCAGCCTGCCCCCCAGAACCAGAAGAGGGCCTGAAGCAATCCTGCGCTTTTGCGGCCAGCTCCCAAAAAAGCGAGTTGAAAAATGGAGCTCAGGGGCACTGCAATTCACAAACCTGCAGAATTTTCAATGATACCTCTCGTCCACAAATATATTAAGGGAAGGCAACGAAGAGGCTTTGAAAGCAAGGCAGAATTGCAGGAAACAGATTTCAGGAGGTAGATTCGAATCGCCTTGAAAGCACATGAAAAGCGGCAAAACGTGGACAATGATGCCCTTGGCCAAAAAGGGCGTATGCGTTTTTTCCTGAATATATTCAGGAAAAAACGCATACGCCCTTTTTGGCCAACCAAGCAACCTGGAAAGGCAAATCAGCGCTCCAAAGAAGTCTGGCTTCCCAGCGGGCAAAAGGGCCATGCGGAAAAAAGTGTCCAAAGCAGAAATGCAGGACCGGCCATGGAGAAATGGGAGCCTTGCTACGCTGATGGGCGGGATGTAAATTGCCAACAGCCACTCTGGAGAAGTGTACGGTGTGTCCTGAAACATCTAAAAAACACAGCTTGGAGAGCATAGGGCACTTCCACTCATGGGCGTATAAATTGGGAAAACTAAAAATCAGCAAGACACAGGCACCCCAAAGTTTAGGGCTGCTCTGTTGACAAGAACCCCCACTTCATTACACCTTAAATATCCTAGGAAAGAAAAAAATGGATAAAGAAGTTGTGGTCCTCATATACAATGGAATATCACTCAGCCATGAAATCAACGTCATAAGGCTAGTAGCAGCACGATGAGTGGATTTAGGTACGACGATTCTAAGTGAAATAAGTCACACAGAAAAAGACACTTATCCTAAGATATCACTTATAGAGGGAATGTAAAAACCGCTACACTTAAACTGAATTACAAAACAGAACAGAGTCACACGTTTAGAAAACACACTATGGCTGCTGAACGGGAAAGGTGAGGTGGGGTGATGCATAAAACAAGGGTTTCAAATTAGCTCAGATACCGTTCCATAAACCCAATATGTAAGAGAAAAGGCCTATTCCTTTTTCAGTGAACTGGACTCAACACCCCCTATTCACCGCACAAGAATATATCTGACTAGTAAGAATCTTCAAACCTATGTATTGATATCTCTCTGTAAGTGAGTCAAGTGGGTGTAAAGCGGCATAAACACAGCCGTGAAAAGCAGCTAAACCCCATTATAAAAATAAATTACTTTTCAAAACCCGTGAAACAAAGACAGTGAAAGAGAGAGAAATTCTTACAAAATTCGTTCAGGGGCTGTGATGCAACCTGGATTGACCATATCTAGACCCACAGCTGATTGAGACATAAGGGTGGACACTCTTGGGGCTGAGAGGTTCGGTGAGGTTGGGTGAGCCAACGCAGACCCTTTCAAGTAATACTGCATGGTACCCATCCCATGGGTCCCAAATCTCCAGGTTCAAGGGCATCTTCCTACTTCGAAAACAGGCATGAGAAACCCAGAAGATGGTACACCATGTGATCGGGAAAGGTTTCTAAAACGCACCTCATTTCTCATCTCCTTTGGTCGGGTTCGCCATTCCAGCCGATTTACTAGCCATCTCCCTCCTTGGAGAATCAGCACCTTTAACCTCCTGTTCCGAACAGGTTGCAAATTGTCCTGAGGATGAACGGGAAGAGGGGGAACCAATGAGAGACTAGCTCTAGGTGTTGGGACAGGCACAGGTCACTCTATTTTCCCATCAGGAAGAAGAATTAAGCACAAGCTCAGCCTGCCCCCCAGAACCAGAAGAGGGCCTGAAGCAATCCTGCGCTTTTGCGGCCAGCTCCCAAAAAAGCGAGTTGAAAAATGGAGCTCAGGGGCACTGCAATTCACAAACCTGCAGAGTTTTAAATGATACCTCTCGTCCACAAATATATTAAGGGAAGGCAACGAAGAGGCTTTGAAAGCAAGGCAGAATTGCCGGAAACAGATTTCAGGAGGTAGATTCGAATCGCCTTGAAAGCACATGAAAAGCGGCAAAACGTGGACAATGATGCCCTTGGCCAAAAAGGGCGTATGCGTTTTTTCCTGAATATATTCAGGAAAAAACGCATACGCCCTTTTTGGCCAACCAAGCAACCTGGAAAGGCAAATCAGCGCTCCAAAGAAGTCTCGCTTCCCAGCGGGCAAAAGGGCCATGCGGAAAAAAGTGTCCAAACCAGAAATGCAGGACCGGCCCTGGAGAAATGGGAGCCTTGCTACGCTGATGGGCGGGATGTAAATTGCCGACAGCCACTCTGGAGAAGTGTACGGTGTGTCCTGAAACATCTAAAAAACACAGCTTGGAGAGCATAGGGCACTTCCACTCATGGGCGTATAAATTGGGAAAACTAAAAATCAGCAAGACACAGGCACCCCAAAGTTTAGGGCTGCTCTGTTGACAAGAACCCCCACTTCATTACACCTTAAATATCCTAGGAAAGAGAAAAATGGATAAAGAAGTTGTGGTCCTCATGTACAATGGAATATCACTCAGCCATGAAATCTACGTCATAAGGCTAGTAGCAGCACGATGAGTGGATTTAGGTACGACGATTCTAAGTGAAATAAGTCACACAGAAAAAGACACTTATCCTAAGATATCACTTATAGAGGGAATGTAAAAACCGCTACACTTGAACTGAATTGCAAAACAGAACAGAGTCACACGTTTAGAAAACACACTATGGCTGCTGAACGGGAAAGGTGAGGTGGGGTGATGCATAAAACAAGGGTTTCAAATTAGCTCAGATACCGTTCCATAAACCCAATATGTAAGAGACAAGACCTATTCCTTTTTCAGTGACCTGGACTCAACACCCCCTATTCACCGCACAAGAATATATCTGACTAGTAAGAATCTTCAAACCTATGTATTGATATCTCTCTGTAAGTGAGTCAAGGGCGTGTAAAGCGGCATAAACACAGCCGTGAAAAGCAGCTAAACCCCATTATAAAAATAAATTACTTTTCAAAACCCGTGAAACAAAGACAGTGAAAGAGAGAAAAATTCTTACAAAATTCGTTCAGGGGCTGTGATGCAACCTGGATTGACCATATCTAGACCCACAGCTGACTGAGACATAAGGGTGGACACTCTTGGGGCTGAGAGGTTCGGTGAGGTTGGGTGAGCCAACGCAGACCCTTTCAAGTAATACTGCGTGGTACTCATCCCATGGGTCCCAAATCTCCAGGTTCAAGGGCATCTTCCTACATCGAAAACAGGCATGAGAAACCCAGAAGATGGTACACCATGTGATCGGGAAAGGTTTCTAAAACGCACCTCATTTCTCATCTCCTTTGCTCGGGTTCGCCATTCCAGCCGATTTACTAGCCATCTCCCTCCTTGGAGAATCAGCACCTTTAACCTCCTGTTCCGTACAGGTTGCAATTTGTCCTGAGGATGAACGGGAAGAGGGGGAACCAATGAGAGACTAGCTCTAGGTGTTGGGACAGGCACAGGTCACTCTATTTTCCCATCAGGAAGAAGAATTAAGCACAAGCTCAGCCTGCCCCCCAGAACCAGAAGAGGGCCTGAAGCAATCCTGCGCTTTTTCGGCCAGCTCCCAAAAAAGCGAGTTGAAAAATGGAGCTCAGGGGCACTGCAATTCACAAACCTGCAGAGTTTTCAATGATACCTCTCGTCCACAAATATATTAAGGGAAGGCAACGAAGAGGCTTTGAAAGCAAGGCAGAATTGCAGGAAACAGATTTCAGGAGGTAGATT
Source organism: Balaenoptera acutorostrata (assembly GCF_949987535.1). Lineage (NCBI taxonomy): Eukaryota > Metazoa > Chordata > Mammalia > Artiodactyla > Balaenopteridae > Balaenoptera > Balaenoptera acutorostrata. The sequence goes on along the minus strand of NW_026645795.1, from coordinate 358,139 downwards.
CGAATCGCCTTGAAAGCACATGAAAAGCGGCAAAACGTGGACAATGATGCCCTTGGCCAAAAAGGGCGTATGCGTTTTTTCCTGAATATATTCAGGAAAAAACGCATACGCCCGTTTTGGCCAACCAAGCAACCTGGAAAGGCAAATCAGCGCTCCAAAGAAGTCTGGCTTCCCAGCGGGCAAAAGGGCCATGCGGAAAAAAGTGTCCAAACCAGAAATGCAGGACCTTCCATGGAGAAATGGGAGCCTTGCTACCCTGATGGGTGGGATGTAAATTGCCAACAGCCACTCTGGAGAAGTGTAAGGTGTGTTCTGAAACATCTAAAAAACACAGCTTGGAGAGCATAGGGCACTTCCACTCATGGGCGTATAAATTGGGAAAACTAAAAATTAGCAAGACACAGGCACCCCAAAGTTTAGGGCTGCTCTGTTGACAAGAACCCCCACTTCATTACACCTTAAATATCCTAGGAAAGAGAAAAATGGATAAAGAAGTTGTGGTCCTCATGTACAATGGAATATCACTCAGCCATGAAATCAACGTCATAAGGCTAGTAGCAGCACGATGAGTGGATTTAGGTACGACGATTCTAAGTGAAATAAGTCACAAAGAAAAAGACACTTATCCTAAGATATCACTTAGAGAGGGAATGTAAAAACCGCTACACTTGAACTGAATTACAAAACAGAACAGAGTCACACGTTTAGGAAACACACTATGGCTGCTGAACGGGAAAGGTGAGGTGGGGTGATGCATAAAACAAGGGTTTCAAATTAGCTCAGATACCGTTCCATAAACCCAATATGTAAGAGACAAGGCCTATTCCTTTTTCAGTGAACTGGACTCAACACCCCCTATTTACCGCACAAGAATATATCTGACTAGTAACAATCTTCAAACCTATGTATTGATATCTCTCTGTAAGTGAGTCAAGGGGGTGTCAAGCGGCATAAACACAGCCGTGAAAAGCAGCTAAACCCCATTATAAAAATAAATTACTTTTCAAAACCCGTGAAACAAAGACAGTGAAAGAGAGAGAAATTCTTACAAAATTCGTTCAGGGGCTGTGATGCAACCTGGATTGACCATATCTAGACCCACAGCTGATTGAGACATCAGGGTGGACACTCTTGGGGCTGAGAGGTTCGGTGAGGTTGGGTGAGCCAACGCAGACCCTTTCAAGTAATACTGCATGGTACCCATCCCATGGGTCCCAAATCTCCAGGTTCAAGGGCATCTTCCTACGTCGAAAACAGGCATGAGAAACCCAGAAGATGGTACACCGTGTGATCGGGAAAGGTTTCTAAAACGCACCTCATTTCTCATCTCCTTTGCTCGGGTTCGCCATTCCAGCCGATTTACTAGCCATCTCCCTCCTTGGAGAATCAGCACCTTTAACCTCCTGTTCCGTACAGGTTGCAATTTGTCCTGAGGATGAACAGGAAGAGGGGAACCAATGAGAGACTAGCTCTAGGTGTTGGGACAGGCACAGGTCACTCCATTTTCCCATCAGGAAGAAGAATTAAGCACAAGCTCAGCCTGCCCCTCAGAACCAGAAGAGTGCCTGAAGCAGTCCTGCGCTTTTGCGGCCAGCTCCCAAAAAAGCGAGTTGAAAAATGGAGCTCAGGGGCACTGCAATTCACAAACCTGCAGAGTTTTAAATGATACCTCTCGTCCACAAATATATTAAGGGAAGGCAACGAAGAGTCTTTGAAAGCAAGGCAGAATTGCCGGAAACAGATTTCAGGAGGTAGATTCGAATCGCCTTGAAAGCACATGAAAAGCGGCAAAACGTGGACAATGATGCCCTTGGCCAAAAAGGGCGTATGCGTTTTTTCCTGAATATATTCAGGAAAAAACGCATTCGCCCTTTTTGGCCAACCAAGCAACCTGGAAAGGCAAATCAGCGCTCCAAAGAAGTCTCGCTTCCCAGCGGGCAAAAGGGCCATGCGGAAAAAAGTGTCCAAACCAGAAATGCAGGACCGGCCATGGAGAAATGGGAGCCTTGCTACGCTGATGGGCGGGATGTAAATTGCCAACAGCCACTCTGGAGAAGTGTACGGTGTGTCCTGAAACATCTGAAAAACACAGCTTGGAGAGCATAGGGCACTTCCACTCATGGGCGTATAAATTGGGAAAACTAAAAATCAGCAAGACACAGGCACCCCAAAGTTTAGGGCTGCTCTGTTGACAAGAACCCCCACTTCATTACACCTTAAATATCCTAGGAAAGAGAAAAATGGATAAAGAAGTTGGGGTCCTCATGTACAATGGAATATCACTCAGCCATGAAATCAACGTCATAAGGCTAGTAGCAGCACGATGAGTGGATTTAGGTACGACGATTCTAAGTGAAATAAGTCACACAGAAAAAGACACTTATCATAAGATATCACTTGTAGAGGGAATGTAAAAACCGCTACACTTGAACTGAATTACAAAACAGAACAGAGTCACACGTTTAGAAAACACACTATGGCTGCTGAACGGGAAAGGTGAGGTGGGGTGATGCATAAAACAAGGGTTTCAAATTAGCTCAGATACCGTTCCATAAACCCAATATGTAAGAGACAAGGCCTATTCCTTTTTCAGTGAACTGGACTCAACACCCCCTATTCACCACACAAGAATATATCTGACTAGTAAGAATCTTCAAACCTATGTATTGATATCTCTCTGTAAGTGAGTCAAGGGGGTGTAAAGCGGCATAAACACAGCCGTGAAAAGCAGCTAAACCCCATTATAAAAATAAATTACTTTTCAAAACCCGTGAAACAAAGACAGTGAAAGAGAGAGAAATTCTTACAAAATTCGTTCAGGGGCTGTGATGCAACCTGGATTGACCATATCTAGACCCACAGCTGATTGAGACATAAGGGTGGACACTCTTGGGTCTGAGAGGTTCGGTGAGGTTGGGTGAGCCAACGCAGACCCTTTCAAGTAATACTGCATGGTACCCATACCATGGGTCCCAAATCTCCAGGTTCAAGGGCATCTTCCTACTTCGAAAACAGGCATGAGAAACCCAGAAGATGGTACACCGTGTGATCGGGAAAGGTTTCTAAAACGCACCTCATTTCTCATCTCCTTTGCTCGGGTTCGCCATTCCAGCCGATTTACTAGCCATCTCCCTCCTTGGAGAATCAGCACCTTTAACCTCCTGTTCCTTACAGGTTGCAATTTGTCCTGAGGATGAACGGGAAGAGGGGGAACCAATGAGAGACTAGCTCTAGGTGTTGGGACAGGCACAGGTCACTCTATTTTCCCATCAGGAAGAAGAATTAAGCACAAGCTCAGCCTGCCCCCCAGAACCAGAAGAGGGCCTGAAGCAATCCTGCGCTTTTGCGGCCAGCTCCCAAAAAAGCGAGTTGAAAAACGGAGCTCAGGGGCACTGCAATTCACAAACCTGCAGAGTTTTAAATGATACCTCTCGTCCACAAATATATTAAGGGAAGGCAACGAAGAGGCTTTGAAAGCAAGGCAGAATTGCAGGAAACAGATTTCAGGAGGTAGATTCGAATCGCCTTGAAAGCACATGAAAAGCGGCAAAACGTGTACAATGATGCCCTTGGCCAAAAAGGGCGTATGCGTTTTTTCCTGAATATATTCAGGAAAAAACGCATACGCCCGTTTTGGCCAACCAAGCAACCTGGAAAGGCAAATCAGCGCTCCAAAGAAGTCTGGCTTCCCAGCGGGCAAAAGGGCCATGCGGAAAAAAGTGTCCAAACCAGAAATGCAGGACCGGCCATCGAGAAATGGGAGCCTGGCTACGCTGATGGGTGGGATGTAAATTGCCAACAGCCACTCTGGAGAAGTGTAAGGTGTGTTCTGAAACATCTAAAAAACACAGCTGGGAGAGCATAGGGCACTTCCACTCATGGGCGTATAAATTGGGAAAACTAAAAATCAGCAAGACACAGGCACCCCAAAGTTTAGGGCTGCTCTGTTGACAAGAACCCCCACTTCATTACACCTTAAATATCCTAGGAAAGAGAAAAATGGATAAAGAAGTTGTGGTCCTCATGTACAATGGAATATCACTCAGCCATGAAATCAACGTCATAAGGCTAGTAGCAGCACGATGAGTGTATTTAGGTAAGACGATTCTAAGTGAAATAAGTCACACAGAAAAAGACACTTATCCTAAGATATCACTTAGAGAGGGAATGTAAAAACCGCTACACTTGAACTGAATTGCAAAACAGAACAGAGTCACACCTTTAGAAAACACAGTATGGCTGCTGAACGGGAAAGGTGAGGTGGGGTGATGCATAAAACAAGGGTTTCAAATTAGCTCAGATACCGTTCCATAAACCCAATATGTAAGAGACAAGACCTATTCCTTTTTCAGTGACCAGGACTCAACACCCCCTATTCACCGCACAAGAATATATCTGACTAGTAAGAATCTTCAAACCTATGTATTGATATCTCTCTGTAAGTGAGTCAAGGGCGTGTAAAGCGGCATAACCACAGCCGTGAAAAGCAGCTAAACCCCATTATAAAAATAAATTACTTTTCAAAACCCTTGAAACAAAGACAGTGAAAGAGAGAGAAATTCTTACAAAATTCGTTCAGGGGCTGTGATGCAAACTGGATTGACCATATCTAGACCCACAGCTGATTGAGACATAAGGGTGGACACTCTTGGGGCTGAGAGTTTCGGTGAGGTTGGTTGAGCCAACGCAGACCCTTTCAAGTAATACTGCATGGTACCCATCCCATGGGTCCCAAATCTCCAGGTTCAAGGGCATCTTCCTACATCGAAAACAGGCATGAGAAACCCAGAAGATGGTACACCGTGTGATCGGGAAAGGTTTCTAAAACGCACCTCATTTCTCATCTCCTTTGCTCGGGTTCGCCATTCCAGCCGATTTACTAGCCATCTCCCTCCTTGGAGAATCAGCACCTTTAACCTCCTGTTCCGTACAGGTTGCAATTTGTCCTGAGGATGAACAAGAAGAGGGGGAACCAATGAGAGACTAGCTCTAGGTGTTGGGACAGGCACAGGTCACTCTATTTTCCCATCAGGAAGAAGAATTAAGCACAAGCTCAGCCTGCCCCTCAGAATCAGAAGAGGGCCTGAAGCAATCCTGCGCTTTTGCGGCCAGCTCCTAAAAAAGCGAGTTGAAAAATGGAGCTCAGGGGCACTGCAATTCACAAACCTGCAGAGTTTTAAATGATACCTCTCGTCCACAAATATATTAAGGGAAGGCAACGAAGAGGCTTTGAAAGCAAGGCAGAATTGCAGGAAACAGATTTCAGGAGGTAGATTCGAATCGCCTTGAAAGCACATGAAAAGGGGCAAAACGTGGACAATGATGCCCTTGGCCAAAAAGGGTGTATGCGTTTTTTCCTGAATATATTCAGGAAAAAACGCATACGCCCTTTTTGGCCAACCAAGCAACCTGGAAAGGCAAATCAGCGCTCCAAAGAAGTCTGGCTTCCCAGCGGGCAAAAGGGCCATGCGGAAAAAAGTGTCCAAAGCAGAAATGCAGGACCGGCCATGGAGAAATGGGAGCCTTGCTACGCTGATGGGCGGGATGTAAATTGCCAACAGCCACTCTGGAGAAGTGTATGGTGTGTCCTGAAACATCTGAAAAACACAGCTTGGAGAGCATAGGGCACTTCCACTCATGGGCGTATAAATTGGGAAAACTAAAAATCAGCAAGACACAGGCACCCCAAAGTTTAGGGCTGCTCTGTTGACAAGAACCCCCACTTCATTACACCTTAAATATCCTAGGAAAGAGAAAAATGGATAAAGAAGTTGTGGTCCTCATGTACAATGGAATATCACTCAGCCATGAAATCAACGTCATAAGGCTAGTAGCAGCACGATGAGTGGATTTAGGTACGACGATTCTAAGTGAAATAAGTCACACAGAAAAAGACACTTATCCTAAGATATCACTTCTAGAGGGAATGTAAAAACCGCTACACTTGAACTGAATTACAAAACAGAACAGAGTCACACGTTTAGAAAACACACTATGGCTGCTGAACGGGAAAGGTGAGGTGGGCATAAAACAAGGGTTTCAAATTAGCTCAGATACCGTTCCATAAACCCAATATGTAAGAGACAAGGCCTATTCCTTTTTCAGTGAACTGGACTCAACACCCCCTATTCACCGCACAAGAATATATCTGACTAGTAAGAATCTTCAAACCTATGTATTGATATCTCTCTGTAAGTGAGTCAAGGGCGTGTAAAGCGGCATAACCACAGCCGTGAAAAGCAGCTAAACCCCATTATAAAAATAAATTACTTTTCAAAACCCTTGAAACAAAGACAGTGAAAGAGAGAGAAATTCTTACAAAATTCGTTCAGGGGCTGTGATGCAAACTGGATTGACCATATCTAGACCCACAGCTGATTGAGACATAAGGGTGGACACTCTTGGGGCTGAGAGTTTCGGTGAGGTTGGTTGAGCCAACGCAGACCCTTTCAAGTAATACTGCATGGTACCCATCCCATGGGTCCCAAATCTCCAGGTTCAAGGGCATCTTCCTACATCGAAAACAGGCATGAGAAACCCAGAAGATGGTACACCGTGTGATCGGGAAAGGTTTCTAAAACGCACCTCATTTCTCATCTCCTTTGCTCGGGTTCGCCATTCCAGCCGATTTACTAGCCATCTCCCTCCTTGGAGAATCAGCACCTTTAACCTCCTGTTCCGTACAGGTTGCAATTTGTCCTGAGGATGAACAAGAAGAGGGGGAACCAATGAGAGACTAGCTCTAGGTGTTGGGACAGGCACAGGTCACTCTATTTTCCCATCAGGAAGAAGAATTAAGCACAAGCTCAGCCTGCCCCTCAGAATCAGAAGAGGGCCTGAAGCAATCCTGCGCTTTTGCGGCCAGCTCCTAAAAAAGCGAGTTGAAAAATGGAGCTCAGGGGCACTGCAATTCACAAACCTGCAGAGTTTTAAATGATACCTCTCGTCCACAAATATATTAAGGGAAGGCAACGAAGAGGCTTTGAAAGCAAGGCAGAATTGCAGGAAACAGATTTCAGGAGGTAGATTCGAATCGCCTTGAAAGCACATGAAAAGGGGCAAAACGTGGACAATGATGCCCTTGGCCAAAAAGGGTGTATGCGTTTTTTCCTGAATATATTCAGGAAAAAACGCATACGCCCTTTTTGGCCAACCAAGCAACCTGGAAAGGCAAATCAGCGCTCCAAAGAAGTCTGGCTTCCCAGCGGGCAAAAGGGCCATGCGGAAAAAAGTGTCCAAAGCAGAAATGCAGGACCGGTCATGGAGAAATGGGAGCCTTGCTACGCTGATGGGCGGGATGTAAATTGCCAACAGCCACTCTGGAGAAGTGTATGGTGTGTCCTGAAACATCTGAAAAACACAGCTTGGAGAGCATAGGGCACTTCCACTCATGGGCGTATAAATTGGGAAAACTAAAAATCAGCAAGACACAGGCACCCCAAAGTTTAGGGCTGCTCTGTTGACAAGAACCCCCACTTCATTACACCTTAAATATCCTAGGAAAGAGAAAAATGGATAAAGAAGTTGTGGTCCTCATGTACAATGGAATATCACTCAGCCATGAAATCAACGTCATAAGGCTAGTAGCAGCACGATGAGTGGATTTAGGTACGACGATTCTAAGTGAAATAAGTCACACAGAAAAAGACACTTATCCTAAGATATCACTTCTAGAGGGAATGTAAAAACCGCTACACTTGAACTGAATTACAAAACAGAACAGAGTCACACGTTTAGAAAACACACTATGGCTGCTGAACGGGAAAGGTGAGGTGGGCATAAAACAAGGGTTTCAAATTAGCTCAGATACCGTTCCATAAACCCAATATGTAAGAGACAAGGCCTATTCCTTTTTCAGTGAACTGGACTCAACACCCCCTATTCACCGCACAAGAATATATCTGACTAGTAAGAATCTTCAAACCTATGTATTGATATCTCTCTGTAAGTGAGTCAAGGGGGTGTAAAGCGGCATAAACACAGCCGTGAAAAGCAGCTACACCCCATTATAAAAATAAATTACTTTTCAAAACCCGTGAAAGAAAGACAGTGAAAGAGAGAGAAATTCTTACAAAATTCGTTCAGGGGCTGTGATGCAACCTGGATTGACCATATCTAGACCCACAGCTGATTGAGACATCAGGGTGGACACTCTTGGGGCTGAGAGGTTCGGTGAGGTTGGGTGAGCCAACGCAGACCCTTTCAAGTAATACTGCATGGTACCCATCCCATGGGTCCCAAATCTCCAGGTTCAAGGGCATCTTCCTACGTCGAAAACAGGCATGAGAAACCCAGAAGATGGTACAACGTGTAATCGGGAAAGGTTTCTAAAACGCACCTCATTTCTCATCTCCTTTGCTCGGGTTCGCCATTCCAGCCGATTTACTAGCCATCTCCCTCCTTGGAGAATCAGCACCTTTAACCTCCTGTTCCGTACAGGTTGCAATTTGTCCTGAGGATGAACGGGAAGAGGGGGAACCAATGAGAGACTAGCTCTAGGTGTTGGGACAGGCACAGGTCACTCTATTTTCCCATCAGGAAGAAGAATTAAGCACAAGCTCAGCCTGCCCCTCAGAACCAGAAGAGGGCCTGAAGCAATCCTGCGCTTTTGCGGCCACCTCCCAAAAAAGCGAGTTGAAAAATGGAGCTCAGGGGCACTGCAATTCACAAACCTGCAGAGTTTTAAATGATACCTCTCGTCCACAAATATATTAAGGGAAGGCAACGAAGAGGCTTTGAAAGCAAGGCAGAATTGCAGGAAACAGATTTCAGGAGGTAGATTCGAATCGCCTTGAAAGCACATGAAAAGCGGCAAAACGTGGACAATGATGCCCTTGGCCAAAAAGGGCGTATGCGTTTTTTCCTGAATATATTCAGGAAAAAACGCATACGCCCTTTTTGGCCAACCAAGCAACCTGGAAAGGCAAATCAGCGCTCCAAAGAAGTCTGGCTTCCCAGCGGGCAAAAGGGCCCTGCGGAAAAAAGTGTCCAAAGCAGAAATGCAGGACCGGCCATGGAGAAATGGGAGCCTTGCTACGCTGATGGGCGGGATGTAAATTGCCAACAGCCACTCGGGAGAAGTGTACGGTGTGTCCTGAAACATCTAAAAAACACAGCTTGGAGAGCATAGGGCACTTCCACTCATGGGCGTATAAATTGGGAAAACTAAAAATCAGCAAGACACAGGCACCCCAAAGTTTAGGGCTGCTCTGTTGACAAGAACCCCCACTTCATTACACCTTAAATATCCTAGGAAAGAGAAAAATGGATAAAGAAGTTGTGGTCCTCATATAAAATGGAATATCACTCAGCCATGAAATCAACGTCATAAGGCTAGTAGCAGCACGATGAGTGGATTTAGGTACGACGATTCTAAGTGAAATAAGTCACACAGAAAAAGACACTTATCCTAAGATATCACTTATAGAGGGAATGTAAAAACCGCTACACTTGAACTGAATTACAAAACAGAACAGAGTCACACGTTTAGAAAACACACTATGGCTGCTGAACGGGAAAGGTGAGGTGGGGTGATGCATAAAACAAGGGTTTCAAATTAGCTCAGATACCGTTCCATAAACCCAATATGTAAGAGAAAAGGCCTATTCCTTTTTCAGTGAACTGGACTCAACACCCCCTATTCACCGCACAAGAATATATCTGACTAGTAAGAATCTTCAAACCTATGTATTGATATCTCTCTGTAAGTGAGTCAAGGGGGTGTAAAGCGGCATAAACACAGCCGTGAAAAGCAGCTAAACCCCATTATAAAAATAAATTACTTTTCAAAACCCGTGAAACAAAGACAGTGAAAGAGAGAGAAATTCTTACAAAATTCGTTCAGGGGCTGTGATGCAACCTGGATTGACCATATCTAGACCCACAGCTGATTGAGACATAAGGGTGGACACTCTTGGGTCTGAGAGGTTCGGTGAGGTTGGGTGAGCCAACGCAGACCCTTTCAAGTAATACTGCATGGTACCCATCCCATGGGTCCCAAATCTCCAGGTTCAAGGGCATCTTCCTACTTCGAAAACAGGCATGAGAAACCCAGAAGATGGTACACCGTGTGATCGGGAAAGGTTTCTAAAACGCACCTCATTTCTCATCTCCTTTGCTCGGGTTCGCCATTCCAGCCGATTTACTAGCCATCTCCCTCCTTGTAGAATCAGCACTTTAACCTCCTGTTCCGTACAGGTTGCAATTTGTCCTGAGGATGAACGGGAAGAGGGGGAACCAATGAGAGACTAGCTCTAGGTGTTGGGACAGGCACAGGTCACTCTATTTTCCCATCAGGAAGAAGAATTAAGCACAAGCTCAGCCTGCCCCCCAGAACCAGAAGAGGGCCTGAAGCAATCCTGCGCTTTTGCAGCCAGCTCCCAAAAAAGCGAGTTGAAAAACGGAGCTCAGGGGCACTGCAATTCACAAACCTGCAGAGTTTTAAATGATACCTCTCGTCCACAAATATATTAAGGGAAGGCAACGAAGAGGCTTTGAAAGCAAGGCAGAATTGCAGGAAACAGATTTCAGGAGGTAGATTCGAATCGCATTGAAAGCACATGAAAAGCGGCAAAACGTGTACAATGATGCCCTTGGCCAAAAAGGGCGTATGCGTTTTTTCCTGAATATATTCAGGAAAAAACGCATACGCCCGTTTTGGCCAACCAAGCAACCTGGAAAGGCAAATCAGCGCTCCAAAGAAGTCTGGCTTCCCAGCGGGCAAAAGGGCCATGCGGAAAAAAGTGTCCAAACCAGAAATGCAGGACCGGCCATGGAGAAATGGGAGCCTGGCTACGCTGATGGGTGGGATGTAAATTGCCAACAGCCACTCTGGAGAAGTGTAAGGTGTGTTCTGAAACATCTAAAAAACACAGCTTGGAGAGCATAGGGCACTTCCACTCATGGGCGTATAAATTGGGAAAACTAAAAATCAGCAAGACACAGGCACCCCAAAGTTTAGGGCTGCTCTGTTGACAAGAACCCCCACTTCATTACACCTTAAATATCCTAGGAAAGAGAAAAATGGATAAAGAAGTTGTGGTCCTCATGTACAATGGAATATCACTCAGCCATGAAATCAACGTCATAAGGCTAGTAGCAGCACGATGAGTGTATTTAGGTAAGACGATTCTAAGTGAAATAAGTCACACAGAAAAAGACACTTATCCTAAGATATCACTTAGAGAGGGAATGTAAAAACCGCTACACTTGAACTGAATTGCAAAACAGAACAGAGTCACACCTTTAGAAAACACAGTATGGCTGCTGAACGGGAAAGGTGAGGTGGGGTGATGCATAAAACAAGGGTTTCAAATTAGCTCAGATACCGTTCCATAAACCCAATATGTAAGAGACAAGACCTATTCCTTTTTCAGTGACCAGGACTCAACACCCCCTATTCACCGCACAAGAATATATCTGACTAGTAAGAATCTTCAAACCTATGTATTGATATCTCTCTGTAAGTGAGTCAAGGGCGTGTAAAGCGACATAACCACAGCCGTGAAAAGCAGCTAAACCCCATTATAAAAATAAATTAGTTTTCAAAACCCGTGAAAGAAAGACAGTGAAAGAGAGAGAAATTCTTACAAAATTCGTTCAGGGGCTGTGATGCAACCTGGATTGACCATATCTAGACCCACAGCTGATTGAGACATCAGGGTGGACACTCTTGGGGCTGAGAGGTTCGGTGAGGTTGGGTGAGCCAACGCAGACCCTTTCAAGTAATACTGCATGGTACCCATCCCATGGGTCCCAAATCTCCAGGTTCAAGGGCATCTTCCTACGTCGAAAACAGGCATGAGAAACCCAGAAGATGGTACACCGTGTGATCGGGAAAGGTTTCTAAAACGCATCTCATTTCTCATCTCCTTTGCTCGGGTTCGCCATTCCAGCCGATTTACTAGCCATCTCCCTCCTTGGAGAATCAGCACCTTTAACCTCCTGTTCCGTACAGGTTGCAATTTGTCCTGAGGATGAACGGGAAGAAGGGGAACCAATGAGAGACTAGCTCTAGGTGTTGGGACAGGCACAGGTCACTCTATTTTCCCATCAGGAAGAAGAATTAAGCACAAGCTCAGCCTGCCCCCCAGAACCAGAAGAGGGCCTGAAGCAATCCTGCGCTTTTGAGGCCACCTCCCAAAAAAGCGAGTTGAAAAATGGAGCTCAGGGGCACTGCAATTCACAAACCTGCAGAGTTTTAAATGATACCTCTCGTCCACAAATATATTAAGGGAAGGCAACGAAGAGGCTTTGAAAGCAAGGCAGAATTGCCGGAAACAGATTTCAGGAGGTAGATTCGAATCGCCTTGAAAGCACATGAAAAGCGGCAAAACGTGGACAATGATGCCCTTGGCCAAAAAGGGCGTATGCGTTTTTTCCTGAATATATTCAGGAAAAAACGCATACGCCCTTTTTGGCCAACCAAGCAACCTGGAAAGGCAAATCAGCGCTCCAAAGAAGTCTCGCTTCCCAGCGGGCAAAAGGGCCATGCGGAAAAAAGTGTCCAAACCAGAACTGCACGACCGGCCATGGAGAAATGGGAGCCTTGCTACGCTGATGGGCGGGATGTAAATTGCCAACAGCCACTCGGGAGAAGTGTACGGTGTGTCCTGAAACATCTGAAAAACACAGCTTGGAGAGCATAGGGCACTTCCACTCATGGGCGTATAAATTGGGAAAACTAAAAATCAGCAAGACACAGGCACCCCAAAGTTTAGGGCTGCTCTGTTGACAAGAACCCCCACTTCATTACACCTTAAATATCCTAGGAAAGAGAAAAATGGATAAAGAAGTTGGGGTCCTCATGTACAATGGAATATCACTCAGCCATGAAATCAACGTCATAAGGCTAGTAGCAGCACGATGAGTGGATTTAGGTACGACGATTCTAAGTGAAATAAGTCACACAGAAAAAGACACTTATCCTAAGATATCACTTCTAGAGGGAACGTAAAAACCGCTACACTTGAACTGAATTGCAAAACAGAACAGAGTCACACGTTTAGGAAACACACTATGGCTGCTGAACGGGAAAGGTGAGGTGGGGTGATGCATAAAACAAGGGTTTCAAATTAGCTCAGATACCGTTCCATAAACCCAATATGTAATAGACAAGACCTATTCCTTGCTCAGTGAACTGGACTCAACACTACCTATTCACCGCACAAGAATATATCTGACTAGTAAGAATCTTCAAACCTATGTATTGATATCTCTCTGTAAGTGAGTCAAGGGGGTGTAAAGCGGCAGAAACACAGCCGTGAAAAGCAGCTAAACCCCATTATAAAAATAAATTACTTTTCAAAACCCGTGAAACAAAGACAGTGAAAGAGAGAGAAATTCTTACAAAATTCGTTCAGGGGCTGTGATGCAACCTGGATGGACCATATCTAGACCCACAGCTGATTGAGACATAAGGGTGGACACTCTTGGGTCTGAGAGGTTCGGTGAGGTTGGGTGAGCCAACGCAGACCCTTTCAAGTAATACTGCATGGTACCCATCCCATGGGTCTCAAATCTCCAGGTTCAAGGGCATCTTCCTACATCGAAAAAAGGCATGAGAAACCCAGAAGATGGTACACCGTGTGATTGGGAAAGGTTTCTAAAACGCACTTCATTTCTCATCTCCTTTGCTCGGGTTCGCCATTCCAGCCGATTTACTAGCCATCTCCCTCCTTGGAGAATCAGCACCTTTAACCTCCTGTTCCGTACAGGTTGCAATTTGTCCTGAGGATGAACGGGAAAAGGGGGAACCAATGAGAGACTAGATCTAGGTATTGGGACAGGCACAGGTCTATCTATTTTCCCATCAGGAAGAAGAATTAAGCACAAGCTCAGCCTGCCCCCCAGAACCAGAAGAGGGCCTGAAGCAATCCTGCGCTTTTGCGGCCAGCTACCAAAAGAGCGGGTTGAAAAATGGAGCTCAGGGGCACTGCAATTCACAAACCTGCAGAGTTTTAAATGATACCTCTCGTCCACAAATATATTAAGGGAAGGCAACGAAGAGGCTTTGAAAGCAAGGCAGAATTGCAGGAAACAGATTTCAGGAGGTAGATTCGAATCGCCTTGAAAGCACATGAAAAGCGGCAAAACGTGGACAATGATGCCCTTGGACAAAAAGGGCGTATGCGTTTTTTCCTGAATATATTCAGGAAAAAATGCATACGCCCTTTTTGGCCAAACAAGCAACCTGGAAAGGCCAATCAGCGCTCCAAAGAAGTCTCGCTTCCCAGCGGGCAAAAGGGCCATGCGGAAAAAAGTGTCCAAACCAGAACTGCACGACCGGCCATGGAGAAATGGGAGCCTTGCTTCGCTGATGGGCGGGATGTAAATTGCCAACAGCCACTCGGGAGAAGTGTACGGTGCGTCCTGAAACATCTAAGAAACACAGCTTGGAGAGCATAGGGCACTTCCACTCATGGGCGTATAAATTGGGAAAACTAAAAATCAGCAAGACACAGGCACCCCAAAGTTTAGGGCTGCTCTGTTGACAAGAACCCCCACTTCATTACACCTTAAATATCCTAGGAAAGAGAAAAATGGATAAAGAAGTTGTGGTCCTCATGTACAATGGAATATCACTCAGCCATGAAATCAACGTCATAAGGCTAGTAGCAGCACGATGAGTGGATTTAGGTACGACGATTCTAAGTGAAATAAGTCACACAGAAAAAGACACTTATCATAAGATTTCACTTAGAGAGGGAATGTAAAAACCGCTACACTTGAACTGAATTACAAAACAGAACAGAGTCACACGTTTAGGAAACACACTATGGCTGCTGAACGGGAAAGGTGAGGTGGGGTGATGCATAAAACAAGGGTTTCAAATTAGCTCAGATACCGTTCCATAAACCCAATATGTAAGAGACAAGACCTATTCCTTTTTCAGTGAACTGGACTCAACACCCCCTATTCACCGCACAAGAATATATCTGACTAGTAAGAATCTTCAAACCTATGTATTGATATCTCTCTGTAAGTGAGTCAAGGGGGTGTAAAGCGGCATAAACACAGCCGTGAAAAGCAGCTAAACCCCATTATAAAAATAAATTACTTTTCAAAACCCGTGAAACAAAGACAGTGAAAGAGAGAGAAATTCTTCCAAAATTCGTTCAGGGGCTGTGATGCAACCTGGATTGACCATATCTAGACCCACAGCTGATTGAGACATAAGGGTGGACACTCTTGGGGCTGAGAGGTTCGGTGAGGTTGGGTGAGCCAACGCAGACCCTTTCAAGTAATACTGCATGGTACCCATCCCATGGGTCCCAAATCTCCAGGTTCAAGGGCATCTTTCTACATCGAAAACAGGCATGAGAAACCCAGAAGATGGTACACCGTGTGATCGGGAAAGGTTTCTAAAACGCACCTCATTTCTCATCTCCTTTGCTCGGGTTCGCCATTCCAGCCGATTTACTAGCCATCTCCCTCCTTGGAGAATCAGCACCTTTAACCTCCTGTTCCGTACAGGTTGCAATTTGTCCTGAGGATGAACGGGAAGAGGGGGAACCAATGAGAGACTAGCTCTAGGTGTTGGGACAGGCACAGGTCACTCTATTTTCCCATCAGGAAGAAGAATTAAGCACAAGCTCAGCCTGCCCCCCAGAACCAGAAGAGGGCCTGAAGCAATCCTGCGCTTTTGCGGCCAGCTCCCAAAAAAGCGAGTTGAAAAATGGAGCTCAGGGGCCCTGCAATTCACAAACCTGCACAGTTTTAAATGATACCTCTCGTCCACAAATATATTAAGGGAAGGCAACGAAGAGGCTTTGAAAGCAAGGCAGAATTGCAGGAAACAGATTTCAGGAGGTAGATTCGAATCGCCTTGAAAGCACATGAAAAGCGGCAAAACGTGGACAATGATGCCCTTGGCCAAAAAGGGCGTATGCGTTTTTTCCTGAATATATTCAGGAAAAAACGCATGCGCCCTTTTTGGCCAACCAAGCAACCTGGAAAGGCCAATCAGCGCTGCAAAGAAGTCTCGCTTCCCAGCGGGCAAAAGGGCCATGCGGAAAAAAGTGTCCAAACCAGAACTGCACGACCGGCCATGGAGAAATGGGAGCCTTGCTTCGCTAATGGGCGGGATGTAAATTGCCAACAGCCACTCGGGAGAAGTGTACGGTGTGTCCTGAAACATCTAAAAAACACAGCTTGGAGAGCATAGGGCACTTCCACTCATGGGCGTATAAATTGGAAAAACTAAAAATCAGCAAGACACAGGCACCCCAAAGTTTAGGGCTGCTCTGTTGACAAGAACCCCCACTTCATTACACCTTAAATATCCTAGGAAAGAGAAAAATGGATAAAGAAGTTGTGGTCCTCATGTACAATGGAATATCACTCAGCCATGAAATCAACGTCATAAGGCTAGTAGCAGCACGATGAGTGGATTTAGGTACGACGATTCTAAGTGAAATAAGTCACACAGAAAAAGACACTTATCATAAGATTTCACTTAGAGAGGGAATGTAAAAACCGCTACACTTGAACTGAATTACAAAACAGAACAGAGTCACACGTTTAGGAAACACACTATGGCTGCTGAACGGGCAAGGTGAGGTGGGGTGATGCATAAAACAAGGGTTTCAAATTAGCTCAGATACCGTTCCGTAAACCCAATATGTAAGAGACAAGACCTATTCCTTTTTCAGTGAACTGGACTCAACACCCCCTATTCACCGCACAAGAATATATCTGACTAGTAAGAATCTTCAAACCTATGTATTGATATCTCTCTGTAAGTGAGTCAAGGGGGTGTAAAGCGGCATAAACACAGCCGTGAAAAGCAGCTAAACCCCATTATAAAAATAAATTACTTTTCAAAACCCGTGAAACAAAGACAGTGAAAGAGAGAGAAATTCTTCCAAAATTCGTTCAGGGGCTGTGATGCAACCTGGATTGACCATATCTAGACCCACAGCTGATTGAGACATAAGGGTGGACACTCTTGGGGCTGAGAGGTTCGGTGAGGTTGGGTGAGCCAACGCAGACCCTTTCAAGTAATACTGCATGGTACCCATCCCATGGGTCCCAAATCTCCAGGTTCAAGGGCATCTTCCTACATCGAAAACAGGCATGAGAAACCCAGAAGATGGTACACCGTGTGATCGGGAAAGGTTTCTAAAACGCACCTCATTTCTCATCTCCTTTGCTCGGGTTCGCCATTCCAGCCGATTTACTAGCCATCTCCCTCCTTGGAGAATCAGCACCTTTAACCTCCTGTTCCGTACAGGTTGCAATTTGTCCTGAGGATGAACGGGAAGAGGGGGAACCAATGAGAGACTAGCTCTAGGTGTTGGGACAGGCACAGGTCACTCTATTTTCCCATCAGGAAGAAGAATTAAGCACAAGCTCAGCCTGCCCCCCAGAACCAGAAGAGGGCCTGAAGCAATCCTGCGCTTTTGCGGCCAGCTCCCAAAAAAGCGAGTTGAAAAATGGAGCTCAGGGGCCCTGCAATTCACAAACCTGCACAGTTTTAAATGATACCTCTCGTCCACAAATATATTAAGGGAAGGCAACGAAGAGGCTTTGAAAGCAAGGCAGAATTGCAGGAAACAGATTTCAGGAGGTAGATTCGAATCGCCTTGAAAGCACATGAAAAGCGGCAAAACGTGGACAATGATGCCCTTGGCCAAAAAGGGCGTATGCGTTTTTTCCTGAATATATTCAGGAAAAAACGCATACGCCCTTTTTGGCCAACCAAGCAACCTGGAAAGGCCAATCAGCGCTGCAAAGAAGTCTCGCTTCCCAGCGGGCAAAAGGGCCATGCGGAAAAAAGTGTCCAAACCAGAACTGCACGACCGGCCATGGAGAAATGGGAGCCTTGCTTCGCTAATGGGCGGGATGTAAATTGCCAACAGCCACTCGGGAGAAGTGTACGGTGTGTCCTGAAACATCTAAAAAACACAGCTTGGAGAGCATAGGGCACTTCCACTCATGGGCGTATAAATTGGGAAAACTAAAAATCAGCAAGACACAGGCACCCCAAAGTTTCGGGCTGCTCTGTTGACAAGAACCCCCACTTCATTACACCTTAAATACCTAGGAAAGAGAAAAGTGGATAAAGAAGTTGTGGTCCTCATGTACAATGGAATATCACTCAGCCATGAAATCCACGTCATAAGGCTAGTAGCAGCACGATGAGTGGATTTAGGTATGACGATTCTAAGTGAAATAAGTCACACAGAAAAAGACACTTATCATAAGATATCACTTAGAGAGGGAATGTAAAAACCGCTACACTTGAACTGAATTGCAAAACAGAACAGAGTCACACGTTTAGAAAACACACTATGGCTGCTAACGGGAAAGGTGAGGTGGGGTGATGCATAAAACAAGGGTTTCAAATTAGCTCAGATACCGTTCCATAAACCCAATATGTAAGAGACAAGACCTATTCCTTTTTCAGTGAACTGGACTCAACACCCCCTATTCACCCCACAAGTATATATCTGACTAGTAAGAAACTCCAAACCTATGTATTGATATCTCTCTGTAAGTGAGTCAAGGGGGGTGTAAAGCGGCATAAACACAGCCGTGAAAAGCAGCTAAACCCCATTATAAAAATAAATTACTTTTCAAAACCCGTGAAACAAAGACAGTGAAAGAGAGAGAAATTCTTCCAAAAGTCGTTCAGGGGCTGTGATGCAACCTGGATTGACCATATCTAGACCCACAGCTGATTGAGACATAAGGGTGGACACTCTTGGGGCTGAGAGGTTCGGTGAGGTTGGGTGAGCCAACGCAGACCCTTTCAATTAATACTGCATGGTACCCATCCCATGGGTCCCAAATCTCCAGGTTCAAGGGCATCTTCCTACATCGAAAACAGGCATGAGAAACCCAGAAGATGGTACACCGTGTGATCGGGAAAGGTTTCTAAAACGCACCTCATTTCTCATCTCCTTTGCTCGGGTTCGCCATTCCAGCCGATTTACTAGCCATCTCCCTCCTTGGAGAATCAGCACCTTTAACCTCCTGTTCCGTACAGGTTGCAATTTGTCCTGAGGATGAACGGGAAGAGGGGGAACCAATGAGAGACTAGCTCTAGGTGTTGGGACAGGCACAGGTCACTCTATTTTCCCATCAGGAAGAAGAATTAAGCACAAGCTCAGCCTGCCCCCCAGAACCAGAAGAGGGCCTGAAGCAATCCTGCGCTTTTGCGGCCAGCTCCCAAAAAAGCGAGTTGAAAAATGGAGCTCAGGGGCCCTGCAATTCACAAACCTGCACAGTTTTAAATGATACCTCTCGTCCACAAATATATTAAGGGAAGGCAACGAAGAGGCTTTGAAAGCAAGGCAGAATTGCAGGAAACAGATTTCAGGAGGTAGATTCGAATCGCCTTGAAAGCACATGAAAAGCGGCAAAACGTGGACAATGATGCCCTTGGCCAAAAAGGGCGTATGCGTTTTTTCCTGAATATATTCAGGAAAAAACGCATACGCCCTTTTTGGCCAACCAAGCAACCTTGAAAGGCCAATCAGCGCTCCAAAGAAGTCTCGCTTCCCAGCAGGCAAAAGGGCCATGCGGAAAAAAAGTGTCCAAACCAGAAATGCAGGACCGGCCTTGGAGAAATGGGAGCCTTGCTACGCTGATGGGTGGGATGTAAATTGCCAACAGCCACTCTGGAGAAGTGTACGGTGTGGCCTGAAACATCTAAAAAACACAGCTTGGAGAGCATAGGGCACTTCCACTCATGGGCGTATAAATTGGGAAAACTAAAAATCAGCAAGACACAGGCACCCCAAAGTTTAGGGCTGCTCTGTTGACAAGAACCCCCAATTCATTACACCTTAAATATCCTAGGGAAAAAAAATGGATAAAGAAGTTGGGGTACTCATGCACAATGGAATATCACTCAGCCATGAAATCAACGTCATAAGGCTAGTAGCAGCACGATGAGTGGATTTAGGTACGACGATTCTAAGTGAAATAAGTCACACAGAAAAAGACACTTATCATAAGATATCACTTAGAGAGGGAATGTAAAAACCGCTACACTTGAACTGAATTGCAAAACAGAACAGAGTCACACGTTTAGAAAACACACTATGGCTGCTGAACGGGAAAGGTGAGGTGGGGTGATGCATAAAACAAGGGTTTCAAATTAGCTCAGATACCGTACCATAAACCCAATATGTAAGAGACAAGACCTATTCCTTTTTCAGTGAACTGGACTCAACACCCCCTATTCACCCCACAAGTATATATCTGACTAGTAAGAATCTCCAAACCTATGTATTGATATCTCTCTGTAAGTGAGTCAAGGGGGTGTAAAGCGGCATAAACACAGCCGTGAAAAGCAGCTAAACCCCATTATAAAAATAAATTACTTTTCAAAACCCGTGAAACAAAGACAGTGAAAGAGAGAGAAATTCTTCCAAAATTCGTTCAGGGGCTGTGATGCAACCTGGATTGACCATATCTAGACCCACAGCTGATTGAGACATAAGGGTGGACACTCTTGGGGCTGATAGGTTCGGTGAGGTTGGGTGAGCCAACGCAGACCCTTTCTAGTAATACTGCATGGTACCCATCCATGGGTCCCAAATCTCCAGGTTCAAGGGCATCTTCCTACGTCGAAAACAGGCATGAGAAACCCAGAAGATGGTACACCGTGTGATCGGGAAAGGTTTCTAAAACGCACCTCATTTCTCATCTCCTTTGCTCGGGTTCGCCATTCCAGCCGATTTACTAGCCATCTCCCTCCTTGGAGAATCAGCACCTTTAACCTCCTGTTCCGTACAGGTTGCAATTTGTCCTGAGGATGAACGGGAAGAGGGGGAACCAATGAGAGACTAGCTCTAGGTGTTGGGACAGGCACAGGTCACTCTATTTTCCCATCAGGAAGAAGAATTAAGCACAAGCTCAGCCTGCCCCCCAGAACCAGAAGAGGGCCTGAAGCAATCCTGCGCTTTTGCGGCCAGCTCCCAAAAAAGCGACTGGAAAAATGGAGCTCAGGGGCCCTGCAATTCACAAACCTGCAGAGTTTTAAATGATACCTCTCGTCCACAAATATATTAAGGGAAGGCAACGAAGAGGCTTTGAAAGCAAGGCAGAATTGCAGGAAACAGATTTCAGGAGGTAGATTCGAATCGCCTTGAAAGCACATGAAAAGCGGCAAAACGTGGACAATGATGCCCTTGGCCAAAAAGGGCGTATGCGTTTTTTCCTGAATATATTCAGGAAAAAACGCATACGCCCTCTTTGGCCAACCAAGCAACCTGGAAAGGTAAATCAGCGCTCCAAAGAAGTCTCGCTTCCCAGCGGGCAAAAGGGCCATGCGGAAAAAAAGTGTCCAAACCAGAAATGCAGGACCGGCCATGGAGAAATGGGAGCCTTGCTACGCTGATGGGTGGGATGTAAATTGCCAACAGCCACTCTGGAGAAGTGTACGGTGTGGCCTGAAACATCTAAAAAACACAGCTTGGAGAGCATAGGGCACTTCCACTCATGGGCGTATAAATTGGGAAAACTAAAAATCAGCAAGACACAGGCACCCCAAAGTTTAGGGCTGCTCTGTTGACAAGAACCCCCACTTCATTACACCTTAAATATCCTAGGAAAGAGAAAAATGGATAAAGAAGTTGGGGTCCTCATGTACAATGGAATATCACTGAGCCATGAAATCAACGTCATAAGGCTAGTAGCAGCACGATGAGTGGATTTAGGTACGACGATTCTAAGTGAAATAAGTCACACAGAAAAAGACACTTATCATAAGATATCACTTAGAGAGGGAATGTAAAAACCGCTACACTTGAACTGAATTGCAAAACAGAACAGAGTCACACGTTTAGAAAACACACTATGGCTGCTGAACGGGAAAGGTGAGGTGGGGTGATGCATAAAACAAGGGTTTCAAATTAGCTCAGATACCGTTCCATAAACCCAATATGTAAGAGACAAGACCTATTCCTTTTTCAGTGAACTGGACTCAACACCCCCTATTCACCGCACAAGAATATATCTGACTAGTAAGAATCTTCAAACCTATGTATTGATATCTCTCTGTAAGTGAGACAAGGGGGTGTCAAGCGGCATAAACACAGCCGTGAAAAGCAGCTAAACCCCATTATAAAAATAAATGACTTTTCAAAACCCGTGAAACAAAGACAGTGAAAGAGAGAGAAATTCTTACAAAATTCGTTCAGGGGCTGTGATGCAACCTGGATTGACCATATCTAGACCCACAGCTGATTGAGACATAAGGGTGGACACTCTTGGGGCTGAGAGGTTCGGTGAGGTTGGGTGAGCCAACGCAGACCCTTTCAAGTAATACTGCATGGTACCCATCCCATGGGTCCCAAATCTCCAGGTTCAAGGGCATCTTCCTACTTCGAAAACAGGCATGAGAAACCCAGAAGATGGTACACCGTGTGATCGGGAAAGGTTTCTAAAACGCACCTCATTTCTCATCTCCTTTGCTCGGGTTCGCCATTCCAGCCGATTTACTAGCCATCTCCCTCCTTGGAGAATCAGCACCTTTAACCTCCTGTTCCGTACAGGTTGCAATTTGTCCTGAGGATGAACGGGAAGAGGGGGAACCAATGAGAGACTAGCTCTAGGTGTTGGGACAGGCACAGGTCACTCTATTTTCCCATCAGGAAGAAGAATTAAGCACAAGCTCAGCCTGCCCCCCAGAACCAGAAGAGGGCCTGAAGCAATCCTGCGCTTTTGCGGCCAGCTCCCAAAAAAGCGAGTTGAAAAATGGAGCTCAGGGGCCCTGCAATTCACAAACCTGCAGAGTTTTAAATGATACCTCTCGTCCACAAATATATTAAGGGAAGGCAACGAAGAGGCTTTGAAAGCAAGGCAGAATTGCAGGAAACAGATTTCAGGAGGTAGAATCGAATCGCCTTGAAAGCACATGAAAAGCAGCAAAACGTGGACAATGATGCCCTTGGCCAAAAAGGGCGTATGCGTTTTTTCCTGAATATATTCAGGAAAAAACGCATACGCCCTTTTTGGCCAACCAAGCAACCTGGAAAGGCAAATCAGCGCTCCAAAGAAGTCTCGCTTCCCAGCGGGCAAAAGGGCCATGCGGAAAAAAGTGTCCAAACCAGAAATGCAGGACCGGCCATGGAGAAATGGGAGCCTTGCTATGCTGATGGGCGGGATGTAAATTGCCAACAGCCACTCTGGAGAAGTGTACAGTGTGTCCTGAAACATCTAAAAAACACAGCTTGGAGAGCATAGGGCACTTCCACTCATGGGCGTATAAATTGGGAAAACTAAAAATCAGCAAGACACAGGCACCCCAAAGTTTCGGGCTGCTCTGTTGACAAGAACCCCCACTTCATTACACCTTAAATATCCTAGGAAAGAGAAAAATGGATAAAGAAGTTGTGGTCCTCATGTACAATGGAATATCACTCAGCCATGAAATCAACGTCATAAGGCTAGTAGCAGCACGATGAGTGGATTTAGGTACGACGATTCTAAGTGAAATAAGTCACACAGAAAAAGACACTTATCATAAGATTTCACTTAGAGAGGGAATGTAAAAACCGCTACACTTGAACTGAATTACAAAACAGAACAGAGTCACACGTTTAGAAAACACACTATGGCTGCTGAACGGGAAAGGTGAGGTGGGGTGATGCCTAAAACAAGGGTTTCAAATTAGCTCTGATACCGTTCCATAAACCCAATATGTAAGAGACAAGACCTATTCCTTTTTCAGTGAACTGGACTCAAAACCCCCTATTCACCACACAAGAATATATCTGACTAGTAAGAATCTTCAAACCTATGTATTGATATCTCTCTGTAATTGAGTCAAGGGGGTGTAAAGCGGCATAAACACAGCCGTGAAAAGCAGCTAAACCCCATTATAAAAATAAATTACTTTTCAAAACCCGTGAAACAAAGACAGTTAAAGAGAGAGAAATTCTTACAAAATTTGTTCAGGGGCTGTGATGCAACCTGGATTGACCATATCTAGACCCACAGCTGATTGAGACATAAGGGTGGACACTCTTGTGGCTGAGAGGTTCGGTGAGGTTGGGTGAGCCAACGCAGACCCTTTCAAGTAATACTGCATGGTACCCATCCCATGGGTCCCAAATCTCCAGATTCAAGGGCATCTTCCTACATCAAAAACAGGCATGAGAAACCCAGAAGATGGTACACCGTGTGATCGGGAAAGGTTTCTAAAACGCACCTCATTTCTCATCTCCTTTGCTCGGGTTTGCCATTCCAGCCGATTTACTAGCCATCTCCCTCCTTGGAGAATCAGCACCTTTAACCTCCTGTTCCGTACAGGTTGCAATTTGTCCTGAGGATGAACGGGAAGAGGGGGAACCAATGAGAGACTAGCTCTAGGTGTTGGGACAGGCACAGGTCACTCTATTTTCCCATCAGGAAGAAGAATTAAGCACAAGCTCAGCCTGCCCCCCAGAACCAGAAGAGGGCCTGAAGCAATCCTGCGCTTTTGCGGCCAGCTCCCAAAAAAGCGAGTTGAAAAATGGAGCTCAGGGGCCCTGCAATTCACAAACCTGCACAGTTTTAAATGATACCTCTCGTCCACAAATATATTAAGGGAAGGCAACGAAGAGGCTTTGAAAGCAAGGCAGAATTGCAGGAAACAGATTTCAGGAGGTAGATTCGAATCGCCTTGAAAGCACATGAAAAGCGGCAAAACGTGGACAATGATGCCCTTGGCCAAAAAGGGCGTATGCGTTTTTTCCTGAATATATTCAGGAAAAAACGCATGCGCCCTTTTTGGCCAACCAAGCAACCTGGAAAGGCCAATCAGCGCTGCAAAGAAGTCTCGCTTCCCAGCGGGCAAAAGGGCCATGCGGAAAAAAGTGTCCAAACCAGAACTGCACGACCGGCCATGGAGAAATGGGAGCCTTGCTTCGCTAATGGGCGGGATGTAAATTGCCAACAGCCACTCGGGAGAAGTGTACGGTGTGTCCTGAAACATCTAAAAAACACAGCTTGGAGAGCATAGGGCACTTCCACTCATGGGCGTATAAATTGGAAAAACTAAAAAGCAGCAAGACACAGGCACCCCAAAGTTTAGGGCTGCTCTGTTGACAAGAACCCCCACTTCATTACACCTTAAATATCCTAGGAAAGAGAAAAATGGATAAAGAAGTTGGGGTCCTCATGTACAAGGGAATATCACTCAGCCATGAAATCAACGTCATAAGGCTAGTAGCAGCACGATGAGTGGATTTAGGTACGACGATTCTAAGTGAAATAAGTCACACAGAAAAAGACACTTATCCTAAGATATCACTTATAGAGGGAACGTAAAAACCGCTACACTTGAACTGAATTGCAAAACAGAACAGAGTCACACGTTTAGGAAACACACTATGGCTGCTGAATGGGAAAGGTGAGGTGGGGTGATGCATAAAACAAGGGTTTCAAATTAGATCCGATACCGTTCCATAAACCCAATATGTAAGAGACAAGACCTATTCCTTTTTCAGTGAACTGGACTCAACACCCCCTATTCACCGCACAAGAATATATCTGACTAGTAAGAATCTTCAAACCTATGTATTGATATCTCTCTGTAAGTGAGTCAAGGGGGTGTAAAGCGGCATAAACACAGCCGTGAAAAGCAGCTAAACCCCATTATAAAAATAAATTACTTTTCAAAACCCGTGAAACAAAGACAGTGAAAGAGAGAGAAATTCTTACAAAATTCGTTCAGGGGCTGTGATGCAACCTGGATTGACCATATCTAGACCCACAGCTGATTGAGACATAAGGGTGGACACTCTTGGGGCTGAGAGTTTCGGTGAGGTTGGGTGAGCCAACGCAGACCCTTTCAAGTAATACTGCATGGTACCCATCCCATGGGTCCCAAATCTCCAGGTTCAAGGGCATCTTCCTACATCGAAAACAGGCATGAGAAACCCAGAAGATGGTACACCGTGTGATCGGGAAAGGTTTCTAAAACGCACCTCATTTCTCATCTCCTTTGCTCGGGTTCGCCATTCCAGCCGATTTACTAGCCATCTCCCTCCTTGGAGAATCAGCACCTTTAACCTCCTGTTCCGTACAGGTTGCAATTTGTCCTGAGGATGAACGGGAAGAGGGGGAACCAATGAGAGACTAGCTCTAGGTGTTGGGACAGGCACAGGTCACTCTATTTTCCCATCAGGAAGAAGAATTAAGCACAAGCTCAGCCTGCCCCCCAGAACCAGAAGAGGGCCTGAAGCAATCCTATGCATTTGCGGCCAGCTCCCAAAAAAGCGAGTTGAAAAATGGAGCTCAGGGGCACTGCAATTCACAAACCTGCAGAGTTTTAAATGATACCTCTCGTCCACAAATATATTAAGGGAAGGCAACGAAGAGGCTTTGAAAGCAAGGCAGAATTGCAGGAAACAGATTTCAGGAGGTAGATTCGAATCGCCTTGAAAGCACATGAAAAGCGGCAAAACGTGGACAATGATGCCCTTGGCCAAAAAGGGCGTATGCGTTTTTTCCTGAATATATTCAGGAAAAAGCACATAGGCCCTTTTTGGCCAACCAAGCAACCTGGAAAGGCCAATCAGCGCTCCAAAGAAGTCTCGCTTCCCAGCGGGCAAAAGGGCCATGCGGAAAAAAAGTGTCCAAACCAGAACTGCACGACCGGCCATGGAGAAATGTGAGCCTTGCTTCGCTGATGGGCGGGATGTAAATTGCCAACAGCCACTCGGGAGAAGTGTACAGTGTGTCCTGAAACATCTAAAAAACACAGCTTGGAGAGCATAGGGCACTTCCACTCATGGGCGTATAAATTGGGAAAACTAAAAATCAGCAAGACACAGGCACCCCAAAGTTTAGGGCTGCTCTGTTGACAAGAACCCCCACTTCATTACACCTTAAATGTCCTAGGAAAGAGAAAAATGGATAAAGAAGTTGTGGTCCTCATGTACAATGGAATATCACTCAGCCATGAAATCAACGTCATAAGGCTAGTAGCAGCACGATGAGTGGATTTAGGTACGACGATTCTAAGTGAAATAAGTCACACAGAAAAAGAGACTTATCATAAGATATCACTTAGAGAGGGAATGTAAAAACCGCTACACTTGAACTGAATTGCAAAACAGAACAGAGTCACACGTTTAGAAAACACACTATGGCTGCTGAACGGGAAAGGTGAGGTGGGGTGATGCATAAAACAAGGGTTTCAAATTAGCTCAGATACCGTTCCATAAACCCAATATGTAAGAGACAAGACCTATTTCTTTTTCAGTGAACTGGACTCAACACCCCCTATTCACCCCACAAGTATATATCTGACTAGTAAGAATCTCCAAACCTATGTATTGATATCTCTCTGTAAGTGAGTCAAGGGGGTGTAAAGCGGCATAAACACAGCCGTGAAAAGCAGCTAAACCCCATTATAAAAATAAATTACTTTTCAAAACCCGTGAAACAAAGACAGTGAAAGAGAGAGAAATTCTTCCAAAAGTCGTTCAGGGGCTGTGATGCAACCTGCATTGACCATATCTAGACCCACAGCTGATTGAGACATAAGGGTGGACACTCTTGGGGCTGAGAGGTTCGGTGAGGTTGGGTGAGCCAACGCAGACCCTTTCAAGTAATACTGCATGGTACCCATCCCATGGGTCCCAAATCTCCAGGTTCAAGGGCATCTTCCTACTTCGAAAACAGGCATGAGAAACCCAGAAGATGGTACACCGTGTGATCGGGAAAGGTTTCTAAAACGCACCTCATTTCTCATCTCCTTTGCTCGGGTTCGCCATTCCAGCCGATTTACTAGCCATCTCCCTCCTTGGAGAATCAGCACCTTTAACCTCCTGTTCCGTACAGGTTGCAATTTGTCCTGAGGATGAACGGGAAGAGGGGGAACCAATGAGAGACTAGCTCTAGGTGTTGGGACAGGCACAGGTCACTCTATTTTCCCATCAGGAAGAAGAATTAAGCACAAGCTCAGCCTGCCCCCCAGAACCAGAAGAGGGCCTGAAGCAATCCTGCGCTTTTGCGGCCAGCTCCCAAAAAAGCGACTGGAAAAATGGAGCTCAGGGGCCCTGCAATTCACAAACCTGCAGAGTTTTAAATGATACCTCTCGTCAACAAATATATTAAGGGAAGGCAACGAAGAGGCTTTGAAAGCAAGGCAGAATTGCAGGAAACAGATTTCAGGAGGTAGATTCGAATCGCCTTGAAAGCACATGAAAAGCGGCAAAACGTGGACAATGATGCCCTTGGCCAAAAAGGGCGTATGCGTTTTTTCCTGAATATATTCAGGAAAAAACGCATACGCCCTTTTTGGCCAACCAAGCAACCTGGAAAGGCAAATCAGCGCTCCAAAGAAGTCTCGCTTCCCAGCGGGCAAAAGGGCCATGCGGAAAAAAAGTGTCCAAACCAGAAATGCAGGACCGGCCATGGAGAAATGGGAGCCTTGCTACGCTGATGGGTGGGATGTAAATTGCCAACAGCCACTCTGGAGAAGTGTACGGTGTGGCCTGAAACATCTAAAAAACACAGCTTGGAGAGCATAGGGCACTTCCACTCATGGGCGTATAAATTGGGAAAACTAAAAATCAGCAAGACACAGGCACCCCAAAGTTTAGGGCTGCTCTGTTGACAAGAACCCCCACTTCATTACACCTTAAATATCCTAGGAAAGAGAAAAATGGATAAAGAAGTTGGGGTCCTCAAGTACAATGGAATATCACTGAGCCATGAAATCAACGTCATAAGGCTAGTAGCAGCACGATGAGTGGATTTAGGTACGACGATTCTAAGTGAAATAAGTCACACAGAAAAAGACACTTATCATAAGATATCACTTAGAGAGGGAATGTAAAAACCGCTACACTTGAACTGAATTGCAAAACAGAACAGAGTCACACGTTTAGAAAACACACTATGGCTGCTGAACGGGAAAGGTGAGGTGGGGTGATGCATAAAACAAGGGTTTCAAATTAGCTCAGATACCGTTCCATAAACCCAATATGTAAGAGACAAGACCTATTCCTTTTTCAGTGAACTGGACTCAACACCCCCTATTCACCCCACAAGTATATATCTGACTAGTAAGAATCTCCAAACCTATGTATTGATATCTCTCTGTAAGTGAGTCAAGGGGGTGTAAAGCGGCATAAACACAGCCGTGAAAAGCAGCTAAACCCCATTATAAAAATAAATTACTTTTCAAAACCCGTGAAACAAAGACAGTGAAAGAGAGAGAAATTCTTCCAAAAGTCGTTCAGGGGCTGTGATGCAACCTGGATTGACCATATCTAGACCCACAGCTGATTGAGACATAAGGGTGGACACTCTTGGGGCTGAGAGGTTCGGTGAGGTTGGGTGAGCCAACGCAGACCCTTTCAAGTAATACTGCATGGTACCCATCCCATGGGTCCCAAATCTCCAGGTTCAAGGGCATCTTCCTACTTCGAAAACAGGCATGAGAAACCCAGAAGATGGTACACCGTGTGATCGGGAAAGGTTTCTAAAACGCACCTCATTTCTCATCTCCTTTGCTCGGGTTCGCCATTCCAGCCGATTTACTAGCCATCTCCCTCCTTGGAGAATCAGCACCTTTAACCTCCTGTTCCGTACAGGTTGCAATTTGTCCTGAGGATGAACGGGAAGAGGGGGAACCAATGAGAGACTAGCTCTAGGTGTTGGGACAGGCACAGGTCACTCTATTTTCCCATCAGGAAGAAGAATTAAGCACAAGCTCAGCCTGCCCCCCAGAACCAGAAGAGGGCCTGAAGCAATCCTGCGCTTTTGCGGCCAGCTCCCAAAAAAGCGAGTTGAAAAATGGAGCTCAGGGGCCCTGCAATTCACAAACCTGCAGAGTTTTAAATGATACCTCTCGTCCACAAATATATTAAGGGAAGGCAACGAAGAGGCTTTGAAAGCAAGGCAGAATTGCAGGAAACAGATTTCAGGAGGTAGAATCGAATCGCCTTGAAAGCACATGAAAAGCAGCAAAACGTGGACAATGATGCCCTTGGCCAAAAAGGGCGTATGCGTTTTTTCCTGAATATATTCAGGAAAAAACGCATACGCCCTTTTTGGCCAACCAAGCAACCTGGAAAGGCAAATCAGCGCTCCAAAGAAGTCTCGCTTCCCAGCGGGCAAAAGGGCCATGCGGAAAAAAGTGTCCAAACCAGAAATGCAGGACCGGCCATGGAGAAATGGGAGCCTTGCTATGCTGATGGGCGGGATGTAAATTGCCAACAGCCACTCTGGAGAAGTGTACAGTGTGTCCTGAAACATCTAAAAAACACAGCTTGGAGAGCATAGGGCACTTCCACTCATGGGCGTATAAATTGGGAAAACTAAAAATCAGCAAGACACAGGCACCCCAAAGTTTCGGGCTGCTCTGTTGACAAGAACCCCCACTTCATTACACCTTAAATATCCTAGGAAAGAGAAAAATGGATAAAGAAGTTGTGGTCCTCATGTACAATGGAATATCACTCAGCCATGAAATCAACGTCATAAGGCTAGTAGCAGCACGATGAGTGGATTTAGGTACGACGATTCTAAGTGAAATAAGTCACACAGAAAAAGACACTTATCATAAGATTTCACTTAGAGAGGGAATGTAAAAACCGCTACACTTGAACTGAATTACAAAACAGAACAGAGTCACACGTTTAGAAAACACACTATGGCTGCTGAACGGGAAAGGTGAGGTGGGGTGATGCCTAAAACAAGGGTTTCAAATTAGCTCTGATACCGTTCCATAAACCCAATATGTAAGAGACAAGACCTATTCCTTTTTCAGTGAACTGGACTCAAAACCCCCTATTCACCACACAAGAATATATCTGACTAGTAAGAATCTTCAAACCTATGTATTGATATCTCTCTGTAATTGAGTCAAGGGGGTGTAAAGCGGCATAAACACAGCCGTGAAAAGCAGCTAAACCCCATTATAAAAATAAATTACTTTTCAAAACCCGTGAAACAAAGACAGTTAAAGAGAGAGAAATTCTTACAAAATTTGTTCAGGGGCTGTGATGCAACCTGGATTGACCATATCTAGACCCACAGCTGATTGAGACATAAGGGTGGACACTCTTGTGGCTGAGAGGTTCGGTGAGGTTGGGTGAGCCAACGCAGACCCTTTCAAGTAATACTGCATGGTACCCATCCCATGGGTCCCAAATCTCCAGATTCAAGGGCATCTTCCTACATCAAAAACAGGCATGAGAAACCCAGAAGATGGTACACCGTGTGATCGGGAAAGGTTTCTAAAACGCACCTCATTTCTCATCTCCTTTGCTCGGGTTTGCCATTCCAGCCGATTTACTAGCCATCTCCCTCCTTGGAGAATCAGCACCTTTAACCTCCTGTTCCGTACAGGTTGCAATTTGTCCTGAGGATGAACGGGAAGAGGGGGAACCAATGAGAGACTAGCTCTAGGTGTTGGGACAGGCACAGGTCACTCTATTTTCCCATCAGGAAGAAGAATTAAGCACAAGCTCAGCCTGCCCCCCAGAACCAGAAGAGGGCCTGAAGCAATCCTGCGCTTTTGCGGCCAGCTCCCAAAAAAGCGAGTTGAAAAATGGAGCTCAGGGGCCCTGCAATTCACAAACCTGCACAGTTTTAAATGATACCTCTCGTCCACAAATATATTAAGGGAAGGCAACGAAGAGGCTTTGAAAGCAAGGCAGAATTGCAGGAAACAGATTTCAGGAGGTAGATTCGAATCGCCTTGAAAGCACATGAAAAGCGGCAAAACGTGGACAATGATGCCCTTGGCCAAAAAGGGCGTATGCGTTTTTTCCTGAATATATTCAGGAAAAAACGCATACGCCCTTTTTGGCCAACCAAGCAACCTGGAAAGGCCAATCAGCGCTGCAAAGAAGTCTCGCTTCCCAGCGGGCAAAAGGGCCATGCGGAAAAAAGTGTCCAAACCAGAACTGCACGACCGGCCATGGAGAAATGGGAGCCTTTCTTCGCTAATGGGTGGGATGTAAATTGCCAACAGCCACTCGGGAGAAGTGTACGGTGTGTCCTGAAACATCTAAAAAACACAGCTTGGAGAGCATAGGGCACTTCCACTCATGGGCGTATAAATTGGGAAAACTAAAAATCAGCAAGACACAGGCACCCCAAAGTTTCGGGCTGCTCTGTTGACAAGAACCCCCACTTCATTACACCTTAAATACCTAGGAAAGAGAAAAGTGGATAAAGAAGTTGTGGTCCTCATGTACAATGGAATATCACTCAGCCATGAAATCCACGTCATAAGGCTAGTAGCAGCACGATGAGTGGATTCAGGTATGACGATTCTAAGTGAAATAAGTCACACAGAAAAAGACACTTATCATAAGATATCACTTAGAGAGGGAATGTAAAAACCGCTACACTTGAACTGAATTGCAAAACAGAACAGAGTCACACGTTTAGAAAACACACTATGGCTGCTAACGGGAAAGGTGAGGTGGGGTGATGCATAAAACAAGGGTTTCAAATTAGCTCAGATACCGTTCCATAAACCCAATATGTAAGAGACAAGACCTATTCCTTTTTCAGTGAACTGGACTCAACACCCCCTATTCACCCCACAAGTATATATCTGACTAGTAAGAAACTCCAAACCTATGTATTGATATCTCTCTGTAAGTGAGTCAAGGGGGGTGTAAAGCGGCATAAACACAGCCGTGAAAAGCAGCTAAACCCCATTATAAAAATAAATTACTTTTCAAAACCCGTGAAACAAAGACAGTGAAAGGGAGAGAAATTCTTCCAAAAGTCGTTCAGGGGCTGTGATGCAACCTGGATTGACCATATCTAGACCCACAGCTGATTGAGACATAAGGGTGGACACTCTTGGGGCTGAGAGGTTCGGTGAGGTTGGGTGAGCCAACGCAGACCCTTTCAATTAATACTGCATGGTACCCATCCCATGGGTCCCAAATCTCCAGGTTCAAGGGCATCTTCCTACATCGAAAACAGGCATGAGAAACCCAGAAGATGGTACACCGTGTGATCGGGAAAGGTTTCTAAAACGCACCTCATTTCTCATCTCCTTTGCTCGGGTTCGCCATTCCAGCCGATTTACTAGCCATCTCCCTCCTTGGAGAATCAGCACCTTTAACCTCCTGTTCCGTACAGGTTGCAATTTGTCCTGAGGATGAACGGGAAGAGGGGGAACCAATGAGAGACTAGCTCTAGGTGTTGGGACAGGCACAGGTCACTCTATTTTCCCATCAGGAAGAAGAATTAAGCACAAGCTCAGCCTGCCCCCCAGAACCAGAAGAGGGCCTGAAGCAATCCTGCGCTTTTGCGGCCAGCTCCCAAAAAAGCGAGTTGAAAAATGGAGCTCAGGGGCCCTGCAATTCACAAACCTGCACAGTTTTAAATGATACCTATCGTCCACAAATATATTAAGGGAAGGCAACGAAGAGGCTTTGAAAGCAAGGCAGAATTGCAGGAAACAGATTTCAGGAGGTAGATTCGAATCGCCTTGAAAGCAAATGAAAAGCGGCAAAACGTGGACAATGATGCCCTTGGCCAAAAAGGGCGTATGCGTTTTTTCCTGAATATATTCAGGAAAAAACGCATACGCCCTTTTTGGCCAACCAAGCAACCTGGAAAGGCCAATCAGCGCTCCAAAGAAGTCTCGCTTCCCAGCAGGCAAAAGGGCCATGCGGAAAAAAAGTGTCCAAACCAGAAATGCAGGACCGGCCATGGAGAAATGGGAGCCTTGCTACGCTGATGGGTGGGATGTAAATTGCCAACAGCCACTCTGGAGAAGTGTACGGTGTGGCCTGAAACATCTAAAAAACACAGCTTGGAGAGCATAGGGCACTTCCACTCATGGGCGTATAAATTGGGAAAACTAAAAATCAGCAAGACACAGGCACCCCAAAGTTTAGGGCTGCTCTGTTGACAAGAACCCCCAATTCATTACACCTTAAATATCCTAGGGAAAAAAAATGGATAAAGAAGTTGGGGTACTCATGCACAATGGAATATCACTCAGCCATGAAATCAACGTCATAAGGCTAGTAGCAGCACGATGAGTGGATTTAGGTACGACGATTCTAAGTGAAATAAGTCACACAGAAAAAGACACTTATCATAAGATATCACTTAGAGAGGGAATGTAAAAACCGCTACACTTGAACTGAATTGCAAAACAGAACAGAGTCACACGTTTAGAAAACACACTATGGCTGCTGAACGGGAAAGGTGAGGTGGGGTGATGCATAAAACAAGGGTTTCAAATTAGCTCAGATACCGTACCATAAACCCAATATGTAAGAGACAAGACCTATTCCTTTTTCAGTGAACTGGACTCAACACCCCCTATTCACCCCACAAGTATATATCTGACTAGTAAGAATCTCCAAACCTATGTATTGATATCTCTCTGTAAGTGAGTCAAGGGGGTGTAAAGCGGCATAAACACAGCCGTGAAAAGCAGCTAAACCCCATTATAAAAATAAATTACTTTTCAAAACCCGTGAAACAAAGACAGTGAAAGAGAGAGAAATTCTTCCAAAATTCGTTCAGGGGCTGTGATGCAACCTGGATTGACCATATCTAGACCCACAGCTGATTGAGACATAAGGGTGGACACTCTTGGGGCTGATAGGTTCGGTGAGGTTGGGTGAGCCAACGCAGACCCTTTCTAGTAATACTGCATGGTACCCATCCATGGGTCCCAAATCTCCAGGTTCAAGGGCATCTTCCTACGTCGAAAACAGGCATGAGAAACCCAGAAGATGGTACACCGTGTGATCGGGAAAGGTTTCTAAAACGCACCTCATTTCTCATCTCCTTTGCTCGGGTTCGCCATTCCAGCCGATTTACTAGCCATCTCCCTCCTTGGAGAATCAGCACCTTTAACCTCCTGTTCCGTACAGGTTGCAATTTGTCCTGAGGATGAACGGGAAGAGGGGGAACCAATGAGAGACTAGCTCTAGGTGTTGGGACAGGCACAGGTCACTCTATTTTCCCATCAGGAAGAAGAATTAAGCACAAGCTCAGCCTGCCCCCCAGAACCAGAAGAGGGCCTGAAGCAATCCTGCGCTTTTGCGGCCAGCTCCCAAAAAAGCGACTGGAAAAATGGAGCTCAGGGGCCCTGCAATTCACAAACCTGCAGAGTTTTAAATGATACCTCTCGTCCACAAATATATTAAGGGAAGGCAACGAAGAGTCTTTGAAAGCAAGGCAGAATTGCAGGAAACAGATTTCAGGAGGTAGATTCGAATCGCCTTGAAAGCACATGAAAAGCGGCAAAACGTGGACAATGATGCCCTTGGCCAAAAAGGGCATATGCGTTTTTTCCTGAATATATTCAGGAAAAAACGCATACGCCCTCTTTGGCCAACCAAGCAACCTGGAAAGGTAAATCAGCGCTCCAAAGAAGTCTAGCTTCCCAGCGGGCAAAAGGGCCATGCGGAAAAAAAGTGTCCAAACCAGAAATGCAGGACCGGCCATGGAGAAATGGGAGCCTTGCTACGCTGATGGGTGGGATGTAAATTGCCAACAGCCACTCTGGAGAAGTGTACGGTGTGGCCTGAAACATCTAAAAAACACAGCTTGGAGAGCATAGGGCACTTCCACTCATGGGCGTATAAATTGGGAAAACTAAAAATCAGCAAGACACAGGCACCCCAAAGTTTAGGGCTGCTCTGTTGACAAGAACCCCCACTTCATTACACCTTAAATATCCTAGGAAAGAGAAAAATGGATAAAGAAGTTGGGGTCCTCATGTACAATGGAATATCACTGAGCCATGAAATCAACGTCATAAGGCTAGTAGCAGCACGATGAGTGGATTTAGGTACGACGATTCTAAGTGAAATAAGTCACACAGAAAAAGACACTTATCATAAGATATCACTTAGAGAGGGAATGTAAAAACCGCTACACTTGAACTGAATTGCAAAACAGAACAGAGTCACACGTTTAGAAAACACACTATGGCTGCTGAACGGGAAAGGTGAGGTGGGGTGATGCATAAAACAAGGGTTTCAAATTAGCTCAGATACCGTTCCATAAACCCAATATGTAAGAGACAAGACCTATTCCTTTTTCAGTGAACTGGACTCAACACCCCCTATTCACCGCACAAGAATATATCTGACTAGTAAGAATCTTCAAACCTATGTATTGATATCTCTCTGTAAGTGAGACAAGGGGGTGTCAAGCGGCATAAACACAGCCGTGAAAAGCAGCTAAACCCCATTATAAAAATAAATGACTTTTCAAAACCCGTGAAACAAAGACAGTGAAAGAGAGAGAAATTCTTACAAAATTCGTTCAGGGGCTGTGATGCAACCTGGATTGACCATATCTAGACCCACAGCTGATTGAGACATAAGGGTGGACACTCTTGGGGCTGAGAGGTTCGGTGAGGTTGGGTGAGCCAACGCAGACCCTTTCAAGTAATACTGCATGGTACCCATCCCATGGGTCCCAAATCTCCAGGTTCAAGGGCATCTTCCTACTTCGAAAACAGGCATGAGAAACCCAGAAGATGGTACACCGTGTGATCGGGAAAGGTTTCTAAAACGCACCTCATTTCTCATCTCCTTTGCTCGGGTTCGCCATTCCAGCCGATTTACTAGCCATCTCCCTCCTTGGAGAATCAGCACCTTTAACCTCCTGTTCCGTACAGGTTGCAATTTGTCCTGAGGATGAACGGGAAGAGGGGGAACCAATGAGAGACTAGCTCTAGGTGTTGGGACAGGCACAGGTCACTCTATTTTCCCATCAGGAAGAAGAATTAAGCACAAGCTCAGCCTGCCCCCCAGAACCAGAAGAGGGCCTGAAGCAATCCTGCGCTTTTGCGGCCAGCTCCCAAAAAAGCGAGTTGAAAAATGGAGCTCAGGGGCCCTGCAATTCACAAACCTGCAGAGTTTTAAATGATACCTCTCGTCCACAAATATATTAAGGGAAGGCAACGAAGAGGCTTTGAAAGCAAGGCAGAATTGCAGGAAACAGATTTCAGGAGGTAGAATCGAATCGCCTTGAAAGCACATGAAAAGCAGCAAAACGTGGACAATGATGCCCTTGGCCAAAAAGGGCGTATGCGTTTTTTCCTGAATATATTCAGGAAAAAACGCATACGCCCTTTTTGGCCAACCAAGCAACCTGGAAAGGCAAATCAGCGCTCCAAAGAAGTCTCGCTTCCCAGCGGGCAAAAGGGCCATGCGGAAAAAAGTGTCCAAACCAGAAATGCAGGACCGGCCATGGAGAAATGGGAGCCTTGCTATGCTGATGGGCGGGATGTAAATTGCCAACAGCCACTCTGGAGAAGTGTACAGTGTGTCCTGAAACATCTAAAAAACACAGCTTGGAGAGCATAGGGCACTTCCACTCATGGGCGTATAAATTCGGAAAACTAAAAATCAGCAAGACACAGGCACCCCAAAGTTTAGGGCTGCTCTGTTGACAAGAACCCCCACTTCATTACACCTTAAATATCCTAGGAAAGAGAAAAATGGATAAAGAACTTGTGGTCCTCATGTACAATGGAATATCACTCAGCCATGAAATCAACGTCATAAGGCTAGTAGCAGCACGATGAGTGGATTTAGGTACGACGATTCTAAGTGAAATAAGTCACACAGAAAAAGACACTTATCATAAGATTTCACTTAGAGAGGGAATGTAAAAACCGCTACACTTGAACTGAATTACAAAACAGAACAGAGTCACACGTTTAGAAAACACACTATGGCTGCTGAACGGGAAAGGTGAGGTGGGGTGATGCATAAAACAAGGGTTTCAAATTAGCTCTGATACCGTTCCATAAACCCAATATGTAAGAGACAAGACCTATTCCTTTTTCAGTGAACTGGACTCAACACCCCCTATTCACCACACAAGAATATATCTGACTAGTAAGAATCTTCAAACCTATGTATTGATATCTCTCTGTAATTGAGTCAAGGGGGTGTAAAGCGGCATAAACACAGCCGTGAAAAGCAGCTAAACCCCATTATAAAAATAAATTACTTTTCAAAACCCGTGAAACAAAGACAGTTAAAGAGAGAGAAATTCTTACAAAATTTGTTCAGGGGCTGTGATGCAACCTGGATTGACCATATCTAGACCCACAGCTGATTGAGACATAAGGGTGGACACTCTTGTGGCTGAGAGGTTCGGTGAGGTTGGGTGAGCCAACGCAGACCCTTTCAAGTAATACTGCATGGTACCCATCCCATGGGTCCCAAATCTCCAGATTCAAGGGCATCTTCCTACATCAAAAACAGGCATGAGAAACCCAGAAGATGGTACACCGTGTGATCGGGAAAGGTTTCTAAAACGCACCTCATTTCTCATCTCCTTTGCTCGGGTTTGCCATTCCAGCCGATTTACTAGCCATCTCCCTCCTTGGAGAATCAGCACCTTTAACCTCCTGTTCCGTACAGGTTGCAATTTGTCCTGAGGATGAACGGGAAGAGGGGGAACCAATGAGAGACTAGCTCTAGGTGTTGGGACAGGCACAGGTCACTCTATTTTCCCATCAGGAAGAAGAATTAAGCACAAGCTCAGCCTGCCCCCCAGAACCAGAAGAGGGCCTGAAGCAATCCTGCGCTTTTGCGGCCAGCTCCCAAAAAAGCGAGTTGAAAAATGGAGCTCAGGGGCCCTGCAATTCACAAACCTGCACAGTTTTAAATGATACCTCTCGTCCACAAATATATTAAGGGAAGGCAACGAAGAGGCTTTGAAAGCAAGGCAGAATTGCAGGAAACAGATTTCAGGAGGTAGATTCGAATCGCCTTGAAAGCACATGAAAAGCGGCAAAACGTGGACAATGATGCCCTTGGCCAAAAAGGGCGTATGCGTTTTTTCCTGAATATATTCAGGAAAAAACGCATGCGCCCTTTTTGGCCAACCAAGCAACCTGGAAAGGCCAATCAGCGCTGCAAAGAAGTCTCGCTTCCCAGCGGGCAAAAGGGCCATGCGGAAAAAAGTGTCCAAACCAGAACTGCACGACCGGCCATGGAGAAACGGGAGCCTTGCTTCGCTAATGGGCGGGATGTAAATTGCCAACAGCCACTCGGGAGAAGTGTACGGTGTGTCCTGAAACATCTAAAAAACACAGCTTGGAGAGCATAGGGCACTTCCACTCATGGGCGTATAAATTGGAAAAACTAAAAAGCAGCAAGACACAGGCACCCCAAAGTTTAGGGCTGCTCTGTTGACAAGAACCCCCACTTCATTACACCTTAAATATCCTAGGAAAGAGAAAAATGGATAAAGAAGTTGGGGTCCTCATGTACAAGGGAATATCACTCAGCCATGAAATCAACGTCATAAGGCTAGTAGCAGCACGATGAGTGGATTTAGGTACGACGATTCTAAGTGAAATAAGTCACACAGAAAAAGACACTTATCCTAAGATATCACTTATAGAGGGAACGTAAAAACCGCTACACTTGAACTGAATTGCAAAACAGAACAGAGTCACACGTTTAGGAAACACACTATGGCTGCTGAATGGGAAAGGTGAGGTGGGGTGATGCATAAAACAAGGGTTTCAAATTAGATCCGATACCGTTCCATAAACCCAATATGTAAGAGACAAGACCTATTCCTTTTTCAGTGAACTGGACTCAACACCCCCTATTCACCGCACAAGAATATATCTGACTAGTAAGAATCTTCAAACCTATGTATTGATATCTCTCTGTAAGTGAGTCAAGGGGGTGTAAAGCGGCATAAACACAGCCGTGAAAAGCAGCTAAACCCCATTATAAAAATAAATTACTTTTCAAAACCCGTGAAACAAAGACAGTGAAAGAGAGAGAAATTCTTACAAAATTCGTTCAGGGGCTGTGATGCAACCTGGATTGACCATATCTAGACCCACAGCTGATTGAGACATAAGGGTGGACACTCTTGGGGCTGAGAGTTTCGGTGAGGTTGGGTGAGCCAACGCAGACCCTTTCAAGTAATACTGCATGGTACCCATCCCATGGGTCCCAAATCTCCAGGTTCAAGGGCATCTTCCTACATCGAAAACAGGCATGAGAAACCCAGAAGATGGTACACCGTGTGATCGGGAAAGGTTTCTAAAACGCACCTCATTTCTCATCTCCTTTGCTCGGGTTCGCCATTCCAGCCGATTTACTAGCCATCTCCCTCCTTGGAGAATCAGCACCTTTAACCTCCTGTTCCGTACAGGTTGCAATTTGTCCTGAGGATGAACGGGAAGAGGGGGAACCAATGAGAGACTAGCTCTAGGTGTTGGGACAGGCACAGGTCACTCTATTTTCCCATCAGGAAGAAGAATTAAGCACAAGCTCAGCCTGCCCCCCAGAACCAGAAGAGGGCCTGAAGCAATCCTATGCATTTGCGGCCAGCTCCCAAAAAAGCGAGTTGAAAAATGGAGCTCAGGGGCACTGCAATTCACAAACCTGCAGAGTTTTAAATGATACCTCTCGTCCACAAATATATTAAGGGAAGGCAACGAAGAGGCTTTGAAAGCAAGGCAGAATTGCAGGAAACAGATTTCAGGAGGTAGATTCGAATCGCCTTGAAAGCACATGAAAAGCGGCAAAACGTGGACAATGATGCCCTTGGCCAAAAAGGGCGTATGCGTTTTTTCCTGAATATATTCAGGAAAAAGCACATAGGCCCTTTTTGGCCAACCAAGCAACCTGGAAAGGCCAATCAGCGCTCCAAAGAAGTCTCGCTTCCCAGCGGGCAAAAGGGCCATGCGGAAAAAAAGTGTCCAAACCAGAACTGCACGACCGGCCATGGAGAAATGTGAGCCTTGCTTCGCTGATGGGCGGGATGTAAATTGCCAACAGCCACTCGGGAGAAGTGTACAGTGTGTCCTGAAACATCTAAAAAACACAGCTTGGAGAGCATAGGGCACTTCCACTCATGGGCGTATAAATTGGGAAAACTAAAAATCAGCAAGACACAGGCACCCCAAAGTTTAGGGCTGCTCTGTTGACAAGAACCCCCACTTCATTACACCTTAAATGTCCTAGGAAAGAGAAAAATGGATAAAGAAGTTGTGGTCCTCATGTACAATGGAATATCACTCAGCCATGAAATCAACGTCATAAGGCTAGTAGCAGCACGATGAGTGGATTTAGGTACGACGATTCTAAGTGAAATAAGTCACACAGAAAAAGAGACTTATCATAAGATATCACTTAGAGAGGGAATGTAAAAACCGCTACACTTGAACTGAATTGCAAAACAGAACAGAGTCACACGTTTAGAAAACACACTATGGCTGCTGAACGGGAAAGGTGAGGTGGGGTGATGCATAAAACAAGGGTTTCAAATTAGCTCAGATACCGTTCCATAAACCCAATATGTAAGAGACAAGACCTATTTCTTTTTCAGTGAACTGGACTCAACACCCCCTATTCACCCCACAAGTATATATCTGACTAGTAAGAATCTCCAAACCTATGTATTGATATCTCTCTGTAAGTGAGTCAAGGGGGTGTAAAGCGGCATAAACACAGCCGTGAAAAGCAGCTAAACCCCATTATAAAAATAAATTACTTTTCAAAACCCGTGAAACAAAGACAGTGAAAGAGAGAGAAATTCTTCCAAAAGTCGTTCAGGGGCTGTGATGCAACCTGCATTGACCATATCTAGACCCACAGCTGATTGAGACATAAGGGTGGACACTCTTGGGGCTGAGAGGTTCGGTGAGGTTGGGTGAGCCAACGCAGACCCTTTCAAGTAATACTGCATGGTACCCATCCCATGGGTCCCAAATCTCCAGGTTCAAGGGCATCTTCCTACTTCGAAAACAGGCATGAGAAACCCAGAAGATGGTACACCGTGTGATCGGGAAAGGTTTCTAAAACGCACCACATTTCTCATCTCCTTTGCTCGGGTTCGCCATTCCAGCCGATTTACTAGCCATCTCCCTCCGTGGAGAATCAGCACCTTTAACCTCCTGTTCCGTACAGGTTGCAATTTGTCCTGAGGATGAACGGGAAGAGGGGGAACCGATGAGAGACTAGCTCTAGGTGTTGGGACAGGCACAGGTCACTCTATTTTCCCATCAGGAAGAAGAATTAAGCACAAGCTCAGCCTGCCCCCCAGAACCAGAAGAGGGCCTGAAGCAATCCTGCGCTTTTGCGGCCAGCTCCCAAAAAAGCGAGTTGAAAAATGGAGCTCAGGGGCCCTGCAATTCACAAACCTGCAGAGTTTTAAATGATACCTCTCGTCCACAAATATATTAAGGGAAGGCAACGAAGAGGCTTTGAAAGCAAGGCAGAATTGCAGGAAACAGATTTCAGGAGGTAGAATCGAATCGCCTTGAAAGCACATGAAAAGCGGCAAAACGTGGACAATGATGCCCTTGGCCAAAAAGGGCGTATGCGTTTTTTCCTGAATATATTCAGGAAAAAACGCATACGCCCTTTTTGGCCAACCAAGCAACCTGGAAAGGCAAATCAGGGCTCCAAAGAAGTTTCGCTTCCCAGCGGGCAAAAGGGCCATGCGGAAAAAAGTGTCCAAACCAGAAATGCAGGACCGGCCATGGAGAAATGGGAGCCTTGCTACGCTGATGGGCGGGATGTAAATTGCCAACAACCACTCTGGAGAAGTGTACAGTGTGTCCTGAAACATCTAAAAAACACAGCTTGGAGAGCATAGGGCACTTCCACTCATGGGCGTATAAATTGGGAAAACTAAAAATCAGCAAGACACAGGCACCCCAAAGTTTAGGGCTGCTCTGTTGACAAGAACCCCCACTTCATTACACCTTAAATATCCTAGGAAAGAGAAAAATGGATAAAGAAGTTGTGGTCCTCATGTACAATGGAATATCACTCAGCCATGAAATCAACGTCATAAGGCTAGTAGCAGCACGATGAGTGGATTTAGGTACGACGATTCTCAGTGAAATAAGTCACACAGAAAAAGACACTTATCATAAGATTTCACTTAGAGAGGGAATGTAAAAACCGCTACACTTGAACTGAATTACAAAACAGAACAGAGTCACACGTTTAGAAAACACACTATGGCTGCTGAACGGGAAAGGTGAGGTGGGGTGATGCCTAAAACAAGGGTTTCAAATTAGCTCCGATACCGTTCCATAAACCCAATATGTAAGAGACAAGACCTATTCCTTTTTCAGTGAACTGGACTCA
The DNA here is from genome assembly GCF_949987535.1 of Balaenoptera acutorostrata. NCBI lineage: Eukaryota > Metazoa > Chordata > Mammalia > Artiodactyla > Balaenopteridae > Balaenoptera > Balaenoptera acutorostrata. The sequence continues at coordinate 315,090 of NW_026645795.1, read as the reverse complement.
ACACCCCCTATTCACCACACAAGAATATATCTGACTAGTAAGAATCTTCAAACCTATGTATTGATATCTCTCTGTAAGTGAGTCAAGGGGGTGTAAAGCGGCATAAACACAGCCGTGAAAAGCAGCTAAACCGCATTATAAAAATAAATTACTTTTCAAAACCCGTAAAACAAAGACAGTGAAAGAGAGAGAAATTCTTCCAAAATTCGTTCAGGGGCTGTGATGCAACCTGGATTGACCATATCTAGACCCACAGCTTATTGAGACATAAGGGTGGACACTCTTGGGGCTGAGAGGTTCGGTGAGGTTGGGTGAGCCAACGCAGACCCTTTCAAGTAATACTGCATGGTACCCATCCCATGGGTCCCAAATCTCCAGGTTCAAGGGCATCTTCCTACGTCGAAAACAGGCATGAGAAACCCAGAAGATGGTACACCGTGTGATCGGGAAAGGTTTCTAAAACGCACCTCATTTCTCATCTCCTTGGCTCGGGTTCGCCATTCCAGCCGATTTACTAGCCATCTCCCTCCTTGGAGAATCAGCACCTTTAACCTCCTGTTCCGTACAGGTTGCAATTTGTCCTGAGGATGAACGGGAAGAGGGGGAACCAATGAGAGACTAGCTCTAGGTGTTGGGACAGGCAGAGGTCACTCTATTTTCCCATCAGGAAGAAGAATTAAGCACAAGCTCAGCCTGCCCCCCAGAACCAGAAGAGGGCCTGAAGCAATCCTGCGCTTTTGCGGCCAGCTCCCAAAAAAGCGAGTTGAAAAATGGAGCTCAGGGGCACTGCAATTCACAAACCTGCAGAGTTTTAAATGATACCTTTCGTCCACAGATATATTAAGGGAAGGCAACGAAAAGGCTTTGAAAGCAAGGCAGAATTGCAGGAAACAGATTTCAGGAGGTAGATTCGAATCGCCTTGAAAGCACATGAAAAGCGGCAAAACGTGGACAATGATGCCCTTGGCCAAAAAGGGCGTATGCGTTTTTTCCTGAATATATTCAGGAAAAAACGCATACGCCCTTTTTGGCCAACCAAGCAACCTGGAAAGGCAAATCAGCGCTCCAAAGAAGTCTCGCTTCCCAGCGGGCAAAAGGGCCATGAGGAAAAAAGTGTCCAAACCAGAAATGCAGGACCGGCCATGGAGAAATGGGAGCCTTGCTACGCTGATGGGCGGGATGTAAATTGCCAACAGCCACTCGGGAGAAGTGTACGGTGTGTCCTGAAACATCTAAAAAACACAGCTTGGAGAGCATAGGGCACTTCCACTCATGGGCGTATAAAATGGGAAAACTAAAAATCAGCAAGACACAGGCACCCCAAAGTTTAGGGCTGCTCTGTTGACAAGAACCCCCACTTCATTACACCTTAAATATCCTAGGAAAGAGAAAAATGGATAAAGAAGTTGGGGTCCTCATATACAATGGAATATCACTCAGCCATGAAATCAACGTCATAAGGCTAGTAGCAGCACGATGAGTGGATTTAGGTGCGACGATTCTAAGTGAAATAAGTCACACAGAAAAACACACTTATCCTAAGATATCACTTAGAGAGGGAATGTAAAAACCGCTGCACGTGAACTCAATTACAAAACAGAACAGAGTCACACGTTTAGAAAACACACTATGGCTGCTGAACGGGAAAGGTGAGGTGGGGTGATGCATAAAACAAGGGTTTCCAATTAGCTCCGATACCGTTCCATAAACCCAATATGTAAGAGACAAGACCTATTCCTTTTTCAGTGAACTGGACTCAACACCCCCTATTCACCGCACAAGAATATATCTGACTAGTAAGAATCTTCAAACCTATGTATTGATATCTCTCTGTAAGTGAGTCAAGGGGGTGTAAAGCGGCATAAACACAGCCGTGAAAAGCAGCTAAACCCCATTATAAAAATAAATGACTTTTCAAAACCCGTGAAACAAAGACAGTGAAAGAGAGAGAAATTCTTCCAAAATTCGTTCAGGGGCTGTGATGCAACCTGGATTGACCATATCTAGACCCACAGCTGATTGAGACATAAGGGTGGACACTCTTGGGGCTGAGTGGTTCGGTGAGGTTGGGTGAGCCAACGCAGACCCTTTCAAGTAATACTGCATGGTACCCATCCCATGGGTCCCAAATCTCCAGGTTCAAGGGCATCTTCCTACATCGAAAACAGGCATGAGAAACCCAGAAGATGGTACACCGTGTGATCGGGAAAGGTTTCTAAAACGCACCTCATTTCTCATTTCCTTTGCTCGGGTTTGCCCTTCCAGCCGATTTACTAGCCATCTCCCTCCTTGGAGAATCAGCACCTTTAACCTCCTGTTCCGTACAGGTTGCAAATTGTCCTGAGGATGAACGGGAAGCGGGGGAACCAATGAGAGACTAGCTCTAGGTGTTGGGACAGGCACAGGTCACTCTATTTTCCCATCAGGAAGAAGAATTAAGCACAAGCTCAGCCTGCCCCCCAGAACCAGAAGAGGGCCTGAAGCAATCCTGCGCTTTTGCGGCCAGCTCCCAAAAAAGCGAGTTGAAAAATGGAGCTCAGGGGCACTGCAATTCACAAACCTGCAGAGTTTTAAATGATACCTTTCGTCCACAGATATATTAAGGGAAGGCAACGAAAAGGCTTTGAAAGCAAGGCAGAATTGCAGGAAACAGATTTCAGGAGGTAGATTCGAATCGCCTTGAAAGCACATGAAAAGCGGCAAAACGTGGACAATGATGCCCTTGGCCAAAAAGGGCGTATGCGTTTTTTCCTGAATATATTCAGGAAAAAACGCATACGCCCTTTTTGGCCAACCAAGCAACCTGGAAAGGCCAATCAGCGCTCCAAAGAAGTCTCGCTTCCCAGCGGGCAAAAGGGCCATGCGGAAAAAAGTGTCCAAACCAGAACTGCACGACCGGCCATGGAGAAATGGGAGCCTTGCTTCGCTGATGGGCGGGATGTAAATTGCCAACAGCCACTCGGGAGAAGTGTACGGTGTGTCCTGAAACATCTAAAAAACACAGCTTGGAGAGCATAGGGCACTTCCACTCATGGGCGTATAAATTGGGAAAACTAAAAATCAGCAAGACACAGGCACCCCAAAGTTTAGGGCTGCTCTGTTGACAAGAACCCCCACTTCATTACACCTTAAATATCCTAGGAAAGAGAAAAATGGATAAAGAAGTTGGGGTCCTCATGTACAATGGAATATCACTCAGCCATAAAATCAACGTCATAAGGCTAGTAGCAGCACGATGAGTGGATTTAGGTACGACGATTCTAAGTGAAATAAGTCACACAGAAAAAGACACTTATCCTAAGATATCACTTATAGAGGGAACGTAAAAACCGCTACACTTGAACTGAATTGCAAAACAGAACAGAGTCACACGTTTAGGAAACACACTATGGCTGCTGAATGGGAAAGGTGAGGTGGGGTGATGCATAAAACAAGGGTTTCAAATTAGCTCCGATACCGTTCCATAAACCCAATATGTAAGAGACAAGACCTATTCCTTTTTCAGTGAACTGGACTCAACACCCCTTATTCACCGCACAAGAATATATCTGACTAGTAAGAATCTTCAAACCTATGTATTGATAGCTCTCTGTAAGTGAGTCAAGGGGGTGTAAAGCGGCATAAACACAGCCGTGAAAAGCAGCTAAACCCCATTATAAAAATAAATTACTTTTCAAAACCCGTGAAACAAAGACAGTGAAAGAGAGAGAAATTCTTCCAAAATTCGTTCAGGGGCTGTGATGCAACCTGGATTGACCATATCTAGACCCACAGCTTATTGAGACATAAGGGTGGACACTCTTGGGGCTGAGAGGTTCGGTGAGGTTGGGTGAGCCAACGCAGACCCTTTCAAGTAATACTGCATGGTACCCATCCCATGGGTCCCAAATCTCCAGGTTCAAGGGCATCTTCCTACGTCGAAAACAGGCATGAGAAACCCAGAAGATGGTACACCGTGTGATCGGGAAAGGTTTCTAAAACGCACCTCATTTCTCATCTCCTTGGCTCGGGTTCGCCATTCCAGCCGATTTACTAGCCATCTCCCTCCTTGGAGAATCAGCACCTTTAACCTCCTGTTCCGTACAGGTTGCAATTTGTCCTGAGGATGAACGGGAAGAGGGGGAACCAATGAGAGACTAGCTCTAGGTGTTGGGACAGGCACAGGTCACTCTATTTTCCCATCAGGAAGAAGAATTAAGCACAAGCTCAGCCTGCCCCCCAGAACCAGAAGAGGGCCTGAAGCAATCCTGTGCTTTTGCGGCCAGCTCCCAAAAAAGCGAGTTGAAAAATGGAGCTCAGGGGCACTGCAATTCACAAACCTGCAGAGTTTTAAATGATACCTTTCGTCCACAGATATATTAAGGGAAGGCAACGAAAAGGCTTTGAAAGCAAGGCAGAATTGCAGGAAACAGATTTCAGGAGGTAGATTCGAATCGCCTTGAAAGCACATGAAAAGCGGCAAAACGTGGACAATGATGCCCTTGGCCAAAAAGGGCGTATGCGTTTTTTCCTGAATATATTCAGGAAAAAACGCATACGCCCTTTTTGGCCAACCAAGCAACCTGGAAAGGCCAATCAGAGCTGCAAAGAAGTCTCGCTTCCCAGCGGGCAAAAGGGCCATGCGGAAAAAAGTGTCCAAACCAGAACTGCACGACCGGCCATGGAGAAACGGGAGCCTTGCTTCGCTGATGGGCGGGATGTAAATTGCCAACAGCCACTCGGGAGAAGTGTACGGTGTGTCCTGAAACATCTAAAAAACACAGCTTGGAGAGCATAGGGCACTTCCACTCATGGGCGTATAAATTGGGAAAACTAAAAATCAGCAAGACACAGGCACCCCAAAGTTTAGGGCTGCTCTGTTGACAAGAACCCCCACTTCATTACACCTTAAATATCCTAGGAAAGAGAAAAATGGATAAAGAAGTTGGGGTCCTCATGTACAATGGAATATCACTCAGCCATGAAATCAACGTCATAAGGCTAGTAGCAGCACGATGAGTGGATTTAGGTACGACGTTTCTAAGTGAAATAAGTCACACAGAAAAAGACACTTATCCTAAGATATCACTTATAGAGGGAACGTAAAAACCGCTACACTTGAACTGAATTGCAAAACAGAACAGAGTCACACGTTTAGGAAACACACTATGGCTGCTGAATGGGAAAGGTGAGGTGGGGTGATGCATAAAACAAGGGTTTGAAATTAGCTCAGATACCGTTCCATAAACCCAATATGTAAGAGACAAGACCTATTCCTTTTTCAGTGAACTGGACTCAACACCCCCTATTCACCGCACAAGAATATATCTGACTAGTAAGAATCTTCAAACCTATGTATTGATATCTCTCTGTAAGTGAGTCAAGGGGGTGTAAAGCGGCATAAACACAGCCGTGAAAAGCAGCTAAACCCCATTATAAAAATAAATTACTTTTCAAAACCCGTAAAACAAAGACAGTGAAAGAGAGAGAAATTCTTCCAAAATTCGTTCATGGGCTGTGATGCAACCTGGATTGACCATATCTAGACCCACAGCTGATTGAGACATAAGGGTGGACACTCTTGGGGCTGAGAGGTTCGGTGAGGTTGGGTGAGCCAACGCAGACCCTTTCAAGTAATATTGCATGGTACCCATCCCATGGGTCCCAAATCTCCAGGTTCAAGGGCATCTTCCTACGTCGAAAACAGGCATGAGAAACCCAGAAGATGGTACACCGTGTGATCGGGAAAGGTTTCTAAAACGCACCTCATTTCTCATCTCCTTGGCTCGGGTTCGCCATTCCAGCCGATTTACTAGCCCTCTCCCTCCTTGGAGAATCAGCACCTTTAACCTCCTGTTCCGTACAGGTTGCAATTTGTCCTGAGGATGAACGGGAAGAGGGGGAACCAATGAGAGACTAGCTCTAGGTGTTGGGACAGGCACAGGTCACTCTATTTTCCCATCAGGAAGAAGAATTAAGCACAAGCTCAGCCTGTCCCCCAGAACCAGAAGAGGGCCTGAAGCAATCCTGCGCTTTTGCGGCCAGCTCCCAAAAAAGCGAGTTGAAAAATGGAGCTCAGGGGCACTGCAATTCACAAACCTGCAGAGTTTTAAATGATACCTCTCGTCCACAAATATATTAAGGGAAGGCAACGAAGAGGCTTTGAAAGCAAGGCAGAATTGCAGGAAACAGATTTCAGGAGGTAGATTCGAATCGCCTTGAAAGCACATGAAAAGCGGCAAAACGTGGACAATGATGCCCTTGGCCAAAAAGGGCGTATGCGTTTTTTCCTGAATATATTCAGGAAAAAACGCATACGCCCTTTTTGGCCAACCAAGCAACCTGGAAAGGCCAATCAGCGCTCCAAAGAATTCTCGCTTCCCAGCGGGCAAAAGGGCCATGCGGAAAAAAGTGTCCAAACCAGAACTGCACGACCGGCCATGGAGAAATGGGAGCCTTGCTTCGCTGATGGGCGGGATGTAAATTGCCAGCAGCCACTCGGGAGAAGTGTACGGTGTGTTCTGAAACATCTAAAAAACACAGCTTGGAGAGCATAGGGCACTTCCACTCATGGGCGTATAAATAGGGAAAACTAAAAATCAGCAAGACACAGGCACCCCAAAGTTTAGGGCTGCTCTGTTGACAAGAACCCCCACTTCATTACACCTTAAATATCCTAGGAAATAGAAAAATGGATAAAGAAGTTGGGGTCCTCATGTACAATGGAATATCACTCAGCCATGAAACCAACGTCATAAGGCTAGTAGCAGCACGATGAGTGGATTTAGGTACGACGATTCTAAGTGAAATAAGTCACACAGAAAAAGACACTTATCCTAAGATATCACTTATAGAGGGAACGTAAAAACCGCTACACTTGAACTGAATTGCAAAACAGAACAGAGTCACACGTTTAGGAAACACACTATGGCTGCTGAATGGGAAAGGTGAGGTGGGGTGATGCATAAAACAAGGGTTTCAAATTAGCTCCGATACCGTTCCATAAACCCAATATGTACGAGACAAGACCTATTCCTTTTTCAGTGAACTGGACTCAACACCCCCTATTCACCGCACAAGAATATATCTGACTAGTAAGAATCTTCAAACTTATGTATTGATATCTCTCTGTAAGTGAGTCAAGGGGGTGTAAAGCGGCATAAACACAGCCGTGAAAAGCAGCTAAACCCCATTATAAAAATAAATTTCTTTTCAAAACCCGTGAAACAAAGACAGTGAAAGAGAGAGAAATACTTCCAAAATTCGTTCAGGGGCTGTGATGCAACCTGGATTGACCATATCTAGACCCACAGCTTATTGAGACATAAGGGTGGACACTCTTGGGGCTGAGAGGTTCGGTGAGGTTGGGTGAGCCAACGCAGACCCTTTCAAGTAATATTGCATGGTACCCATCCCATGGGTCCCAAATCTCCAGGTTCAAGGGCATCTTCCTACGTCGAAAACAGGCATGAGAAACCCAGAAGATGGTACACCGTGTGATCGGGAAAGGTTTCTAAAACGCACCTCATTTCTCATCTCCTTGGCTCGGGTTCGCCATTCCAGCCGATTTACTAGCCATCTCCCTCCTTGGAGAATCAGCACCTTTAACCTCCTGTTCCGTACAGGTTGCAATTTGTCCTGAGGATGAACGGGAAGAGGGGGAACCAATGAGAGACTAGCTCTAGGTGTTGGGACAGGCAGAGGTCACTCTATTTTCCCATCAGGAAGAAGAATTAAGCACAAGCTCAGCCTGTCCCCCAGAACCAGAAGAGGGCCTGAAGCAATCCTGCGCTTTTGCGGCCAGCTCCCAAAAAAGCGAGTTGAAAAATGGAGCTCAGGGGCACTGCAATTCACAAACCTGCAGAGTTTTAAATGATACCTCTCGTCCACAAATATATTAAGGGAAGGCAACGAAGAGGCTTTGAAAGCAAGGCAGAATTGCAGGAAACAGATTTCAGGAGGTAGATTCGAATCGCCTTGAAAGCACATGAAAAGCGGCAAAACGTGGACAATGATGCCCTTGGCCAAAAAGGGCGTATGCGTTTTTTCCTGAATATATTCAGGAAAAAACGCATACGCCCTTTTTGGCCAACCAAGCAACCTGGAAAGGCCAATCAGCGCTGCAAAGAATTCTCGCTTCCCAGCGGGCAAAAGGGCCATGCGGAAAAAAGTGTCCAAACCAGAACTGCACGACCGGCCATGGAGAAATGGGAGCCTTGCTTCGCTGATGGGCGGGATGTAAATTGCCAGCAGCCACTCGGGAGAAGTGTACGGTGTGTTCTGAAACATCTAAAAAACACAGCTTGGAGAGCATAGGGCACTTCCACTCATGGGCGTATAAATTGGGAAAACTAAAAATCAGCAAGACACAGGCACCCCAAAGTTTAGGGCTGCTCTGTTGACAAGAACCCCCACTTCATTACACCTTAAATATCCTAGGAAAGAGAAAAATGGATAAAGAAGTTGGGGTCCTCATGTACAATGGAATATCACTCAGCCATGAAATCAACGTCATAAGGCTAGTAGCAGCACGATGAGTGGATTTAGGTACGACGATTCTAAGTGAAATAAGTCACACAGAAAAAGACACTTATCCTAAGATATCACTTATAGAGGGAACGTAAAAACCGCTACACTTGAACTGAATTGCAAAACAGAACAGAGTCACACGTTTAGGAAACACACTATGGCTGCTGAATGGGAAAGGTGAGGTGGGGTGATGCATAAAACAAGGGTTTCAAATTAGCTCCGATACCGTTCCATAAACCCAATATGTAAGAGACAAGACCTATTCCTTTTTCAGTGAACTGGACTCAACACCCCCTATTCACCGCACAAGAATATATCTGACTAGTAAGAATCTTCAAACTTATGTATTGATATCTCTCTGTAATTGAGTCAAGGGGGTGTAAAGCGGCATAAACACAGCCGTGAAAAGCAGCTAAACCCCATTATAAAAATAAATTTCTTTTCAAAACCCGTGAAACAAAGACAGTGAAAGAGAGAGAAATACTTCCAAAATTCGTTCAGGGGCTGTGATGCAACCTGGATTGACCATATCTAGACCCACAGCTGATTGAGACATAAGGGTGGACATTCTTGGGGCTGAGAGGTTCGGTGAGGTTGGGTGAGCCAACGCAGACCCTTTCAAGTAATACTGCATGGTACCCATCCCATGGGTCCCAAATCTCCAGGTTCAAGGGCATCTTCCTACGTCGAAAACAGGCATGAGAAACCCAGAAGATGGTACACCGTGTGATCGGGAAAGGTTTCTAAAACGCACCTCATTTCTCATCTCCTTTGCTCGGGTTCGCCATTCCAGCCGATTTACTAGCCATCTCCCTCCTTGGAGAATCAGCACCTTTAACCTCCTGTTCCGTACAGGTTGCAATTTGTCCTGAGGATGAACGGGAAGAGGGGGAACCAATGAGAGACTAGCTCTAGGTGTTGGGACAGGCAGAGGTCACTCTATTTTCCCATCAGGAAGAAGAATTAAGCACAAGCTCAGCCTGCCCCCCAGAACCAGAAGAGGGCCTGAAGCAATCCTGCGCTTTTGCGGCCAGCTCCCAAAAAAGCGAGTTGAAAAATGGAGCTCAGGGGCACTGCAATTCACAAACCTGCAGAGTTTTAAATGATACCTTTCGTCCACAGATATATTAAGGGAAGGCAACGAAAAGGCTTTGAAAGCAAGGCAGAATTGCAGGAAACAGATTTCAGGAGGTAGATTCGAATCGCCTTGAAAGCACATGAAAAGCGGCAAAACGTGGACAATGATGCCCTTGGCCAAAAAGGGCGTATGCGTTTTTTCCTGAATATATTCAGGAAAAAACGCATACGCCCTTTTTGGCCAACCAAGCAACCTGGAAAGGCCAATCAGCGCTGCAAAGAAGTCTCGCTTCCCAGCGGGCAAAAGGGCCATGCGGAAAAAAGTGTCCAAACCAGAACTGCACGGCCGGCCATGGAGAAACGGGAGCCTTGCTTCGCTAATGGGCGGGATGTAAATTGCCAACAGCCACTCGGGAGAAGTGTAAGGTGTGTCCTGAAACATCTAAAAAACACAGCTTGGAGAGCATAGGGCACTTCCACTCATGGGCGTATAAATTGGGAAAACTAAAAATCAGCAAGACACAGGCACCCCAAAGTTTAGGGCTGCTCTGTTGACAAGAACCCCCACTTCATTACACCTTAAATATCCTAGGAAAGAGAAAAATGGATAAAGAAGTTGGGGTCCTCATGTACAATGGAATATCACTCAGCCATGAAATCAACGTCATAAGGCTAGTAGCAGCACGATGAGTGGATTTAGGTACGACGATTCTAAGTGAAATAAGTCACACAGAAAAAGACACTTATCCTAAGATATCACTTATAGAGGGAACGTAAAAACCGCTACACTTGAACTGAATTGCAAAACAGAACAGAGTCACACGTTTAGGAAACACACTATGGCTGCTGAATGGGAAAGGTGAGGTGGGGTGATGCATAAAACAAGGGTTTCAAATTAGCTCCGATACCGTTCCATAAACCCAATATGTAAGAGACAAGACCTATTCCTTTTTCAGTGAACTGGACTCAACACCCCCTATTCACCGCACAAGAATATATCTGACTAGTAAGAATCTTCAAACCTATGTATTGATAGCTCTCTGTAAGTGAGTCAAGGGGGTGTAAAGCGGCATAAACACAGCCGTGAAAAGCAACTAAACCCCATTATAAAAATAAATTACTTTTCAAAACCCGTGAAACAAAGACAGTGAAAGAGAGAGAACTTCTTCAAAAATTCGTTCAGGGGCTGTGATGCAACCTGGATTGACCATATCTAGACCCACAGCTGATTGAGACATAAGGGTGGACACTCTTGGGGCTGAGAGGTTCGGTGAGGTTGGGTGAGCCAACGCAGACCCTTTCAAGTAATACTGCATGGTACCCATCCCATGGGTCCCAAATCTCCAGGTTCAAGGGCATCTTCCTACGTCGAAAACAGGCATGAGAAACCCAGAAGATGGTACACCGTGTGATCGGGAAAGGTTTCTAAAACGCACCTCATTTCTCATCTCCTTTGCTCGGGTTCGCCATTCCAGCCGATTTACTAGCCATCTCCCTCCTTGGAGAATCAGCACCTTTAACCTCCTGTTCCGTACAGGTTGCAATTTGTCCTGAGGATGAACGGGAAGAGGGGGAACCAATGAGAGACTAGCTCTAGGTGTTGGGACAGGCAGAGGTCACTCTATTTTCCCATCAGGAAGAAGAATTAAGCACAAGCTCAGCCTGCCCCCCAGAACCAGAAGAGGGCCTGAAGCAATCCTGCGCTTTTGCGGCCAGCTCCCAAAAAAGCGAGTTGAAAAATGGAGCTCAGGGGCACTGCAATTCACAAACCTGCAGAGTTTTAAATGATACCTTTCGTCCACAGATATATTAAGGGAAGGCAACGAAAAGGCTTTGAAATCAAGGCAGAATTGCAGGAAACAGATTTCAGGAGGTAGATTCGAATCGCCTTGAAAGCACATGAAAAGCGGCAAAACGTGGACAATGATGCCCTTGGCCAAAAAGGGCGTATGCGATTTTTCCTGAATATATTCAGGAAAAAACGCATACGCCCTTTTTGGCCAACCAAGCAACCTGGAAAGGCCAATCAGAGCTGCAAAGAAGTCTCGCTTCCCAGCGGGCAAAAGGGCCATGCGGAAAAAAGTGTCCAAACCAGAACTGCACGACCGGCCATGGAGAAACGGGAGCCTTGCTTCGCTGATGGGCGGGATGTAAATTGCCAACAGCCACTCGGGAGAAGTGTACGGTGTGTTCTGAAACATCTAAAAAACACAGCTTGGAGAGCATAGGGCACTTCCACTCATGGGCGTATAAATTGGGAAAACTAAAAATCAGCAAGACACAGGCACCCCAAAGTTTAGGGCTGCTCTGTTGACAAGAACCCCCACTTCATTACACCTTAAATATCCTAGGAAAGAGAAAAATGGATAAAGAAGTTGGGGTCCTCATGTACAATGGAATATCACTCAGCCATGAAATCAACGTCATAAGGCTAGTAGCAGCACGATGAGTGGATTTAGGTACGACGATTCTAAGTGAAATAAGTCACACAGAAAAAGACACTTATCCTAAGATATCACTTATAGAGGGAACGTAAAAACCGCTACACTTGAACTGAATTGCAAAACAGAACAGAGTCACACGTTTAGGAAACACACTATGGCTGCTGAATGGGAAAGGTGAGGTGGGGTGATGCATAAAACAAGGGTTTCAAATTAGCTCCGATACCATTCCATAAACCCAATATGTAAGAGACAAGACCTATTCCTTTTTCAGTGAACTGGACTCAACACCCCCTATTCACCGCACAAGAATATATCTGACTAGTAAGAATCTTCAAACCTATGTATTGATAGCTCTCTGTAAGTGAGTCAAGGGGGTGTAAAGCGGCATAAACACAGCCGTGAAAAGCAACTAAACCCCATTATAAAAATAAATTACTTTTCAAAACCCGTGAAACAAAGACAGTGAAAGAGAGAGAACTTCTTCAAAAATTCGTTCAGGGGCTGTGATGCAACCTGGATTGACCATATCTAGACCCACAGCTGATTGAGACATAAGGGTGGACACTCTTGGGGCTGAGAGGTTCGGTGAGGTTGGGTGAGCCAACGCAGACCCTTTCAAGTAATACTGCATGGTACCCATCCCATGGGTCCCAAATCTCCAGGTTCAAGGGCATCTTCCTACGTCGAAAACAGGCATGAGAAACCCAGAAGATGGTACACCGTGTGATCGGGAAAGGTTTCTAAAACGCACCTCATTTCTCATCTCCTTTGCTCGGGTTCGCCATTCCAGCCGATTTACTAGCCATCTCCCTCCTTGGAGAATCAGCACCTTTAACCTCCTGTTCCGTACAGGTTGCAATTTGTCCTGAGGATGAACGGGAAGAGGGGGAACCAATGAGAGACTAGCTCTAGGTGTTGGGACAGGCACAGGTCACTCTATTTTCCCATCAGGAAGAAGAATTAAGCACAAGCTCAGCCTGCCCCCCAGAACCAGAAGAGGGCCTGAAGCAATCCTGCGCTTTTGCGGCCAGCTCCCAAAAAAGCGAGTTGAAAAATGGAGCTCAGGGGCACTGCAATTCACAAACCTGCAGAGTTTTAAATGATACCTTTCGTCCACAGATATATTAAGGGAAGGCAACGAAAAGGCTTTGAAAGCAAGGCAGAATTGCAGGAAACAGATTTCAGGAGGTAGATTCGAATCGCCTTGAAAGCACATGAAAAGCGGCAAAACGTGGACAATGATGCCCTTGGCCAAAAAGGGCGTATGCGTTTTTTCCTGAATATATTCAGGAAAAAACGCATACGCCCTTTTTGGCCAACCAAGCAACCTGGAAAGGCCAATCAGAGCTGCAAAGAAGTCTCGCTTCCCAGCGGGCAAAAGGGCCATGCGGAAAAAAGTGTCCAAACCAGAACTGCACGACCGGCCATGGAGAAACGGGAGCCTTGCTTCGCTGATGGGCGGGATGTAAATTGCCAACAGCCACTCGGGAGAAGTGTACGGTGTGTTCTGAAACATCTAAAAAACACAGCTTGGAGAGCATAGGGCACTTCCACTCATGGGCGTATAAATTGGGAAAACTAAAAATCAGCAAGACACAGGCACCCCAAAGTTTAGGGCTGCTCTGTTGACAAGAACCCCCACTTCATTACACCTTAAATATCCTAGGAAAGAGAAAAATGGATAAAGAAGTTGGGGTCCTCATGTACAATGGAATATCACTCAGCCATGAAATCAACGTCATAAGGCTAGTAGCAGCACGATGAGTGGATTTAGGTACGACGATTCTAAGTGAAATAAGTCACACAGAAAAAGACACTTATCCTAAGATATCACTTATAGAGGGAACGTAAAAACCGCTACACTTGAACTGAATTGCAAAACAGAACAGAGTCACACGTTTAGGAAACACACTATGGCTGCTGAATGGGAAAGGTGAGGTGGGGTGATGCATAAAACAAGGGTTTCAAATTAGCTCCGATACCGTTCCATAAACCCAATATGTAAGAGACAAGACCTATTCCTTTTTCAGTGAACTGGACTCAACACCCCCTATTCACCGCACAAGAATATATCTGACTAGTAAGAATCTTCAAACTTATGTATTGATATCTCTCTGTAAGTGAGTCAAGGGGGTGTAAAGCGGCATAAACACAGCCGTGAAAAGCAGCTAAACCCCATTATAAAAATAAATTTCTTTTCAAAACCCGTGAAACAAAGACAGTGAAAGAGAGAGAAATACTTCCAAAATTCTTTCAGGGGCTGTGATGCAACCTGGATTGACCATATCTAGACCCACAGCTGATTGAGACATAAGGGTGGACATTCTTGGGGCTGAGAGTTTCGGTGAGGTTGGGTGAGCCAACGCAGACCCTTTCAAGTAATACTGCATGGTACCCATCCCATGGGTCCCAAATCTCCAGGTTCAAGGGCATCTTCCTACATCGAAAACAGGCATGAGAAACCCAGAAGATGGTACACCGTGTGATCGGGAAAGGTTTCTAAAACGCACCTCATTTCTCATCTCCTTTGCTCGGGTTCGCCATTCCAGCCAATTTACTAGCCATCTCCCTCCTTGGAGAATCAGCACCTTTAACCTCCTGTTCCGTACAGGTTGCAATTTGTCCTGAGGATGAACGGGAAGAGGGGGAACCAATGAGAGACTAGCTCTAGGTGTTGGGACAGGCAGAGGTCACTCTATTTTCCCATCAGGAAGAAGAATTAAGCACAAGCTCAGCCTGCCCCCCAGAACCAGAAGAGGGCCTGAAGCAATCCTGCGCTTTTGCGGCCAGCTCCCAAAAAAGCGAGTTGAAAAATGGAGCTCAGGGGCACTGCAATTCACAAACCTGCAGAGTTTTAAATGATACCTTTCGTCCACAGATATATTAAGGGAAGGCAACGAAAAGGCTTTGAAAGCAAGGCAGAATTGCAGGAAACAGATTTCAGGAGGTAGATTCGAATCGCCTTGAAAGCACATGAAAAGCGGCAAAACGTGGACAATGATGCCCTTGGCCAAAAAGGGCGTATGCGTTTTTTCCTGAATATATTCAGGAAAAAACGCAT